>NC_080581.1:82387695-82690199 GCF_029962835.1 Magnolia sinica
CAACCAATTGTCATGATTTTTGCACATTATATTGCTCCCTCACTTTATCACATACTTGTTGCCACATGGTAATTACCATACCTTTGAGCTGTGTGTATATGGAATCCAAACCGCACACAGTTGGTAGCTTTACCTCTCATATTACCTCGAAATGGTCATTCCGATCCTACAAAACTCAAGTGGAAGAAGGACACACCACATGAAGCAACGTACGACCACACATAAGACGGAAGCGGATTGGCTGGTGTACCACACACCAGCTATATAGCTGATGTATTGACGTCAGCAAGTTCTGTAGGTCCCATCATGACGTACGTGTTATATCCAAACCGTCCATCCATTTTGTGTGCTCTTTAGAAGAAAAATAAAATAAATCTAACGATCAAGCGGACCACACTGGAAAAAGAAGTGGGGGATTGAACGTCTACCATTGAAACCCTTTTGGGGTTCACAGAAGTTTTGGATCAATATGAAATTTGTTTTTCCTCTTCATCCAGGTCTTTGTGAAGTTATAAACAGATTGGATGGAAAATAAACGTTATGGTGGGCCCTACGAAATTTTTAACGGTAAAAATCATTATCTCGACTGCTATTTGTGGTGTGGTCCATTTGATCTTTCGATATGATTCATTTTTTGGTTAATACTCTAAAACGATCTATAAAAATGGATGAACGGTGTGGATATAATAAATACATTATTGTGGCGCCCATGTAACTTTGATCTCCTTTGAACCGTTCGTACAACTCGGAGCGAGTGTCTGCGCTCGTCTTCGCACGACACCTACCTACACTAGCTATATAGCTGGTGTGTGGTACACCAGCCAATCCGCTTCCACATAAGACCTACATATTCACGTGGTGTCCCACCTGAGATTTCCAGTTGCCTGAGGTTGGTATTTCCCTTCATCCCGATGGAGCGCACCTCACGAACGGGTTGGATGGAATATTAAAAAAAAGGTGGATCCCATATTCCACCCGCAAGTTATAAATGGTGTGCATCACACTCCTTAACTTCCCCACCCTTCTCCTTGGTGTGGCCCACCCGAGTAATGATCATGCTGGATCTTGAAATCCAAGCAGACTAATGGGTGATTTGAGTTTCAAACTATTTGATACTCTGATAGAATAACATGCTTGAGACGCATGCACTTGTAAATTATATATATGGATATTTAACACATATTTAACCAACTGAATTGTGTTATCCATCCTTACTAATCACAAATCCCAAATTAGATTGGTTGAACAATCCTAACTTTTGATTTGTCAACAATTGTTTATTGAAATAAGATTGTTGGATACTTTATAGGTCCAATAAAATGCCATTGTGAGAAAATCAGGAAAGCTGAAATTTTTGTTTAATATACATCTAAATTGGGACATATAAGTTTTAATTATGTAATTAGAATTACTTACATGTCATGTCTATAAATTTTAAATTATTTGTAAATGCTTGTACTTATATCAACATCCAATGGATGAATCTGACTCCAAATTGGTAGTTGAAGCGATGAGAGGGTAAATATGGTGGAAGTGTAGATATTGGTCCAACCAGATAGCGGCCAGCAGTGAAGGGGCCTTTTTCAGTTTGTTCACATTTGTCGAGAGGGTAATGGTCCGGCAGATAGTCTAGCCTGTGAAGGCAGCGATACTCAGAGGATCCAGCTTTACAGGGAGGCCTCGGAGCTCCCCGCGTCATCCGAGGGTTGGCTGTTCTGGACAAGGTTGGGCTGGGCTCCGTTAGAAAGTTTGGTAGGGGTGGGTCTCGAGTCGTCTTGAGATCCAAGTGTATAGTGATTACGATAGGTTGGCTAGGAGTTTTTTTTTTAGCTTCTCCATGGTCAGCCCGAAATGTCTGTCCTGTAAAGGTCTTCTGAAATCAAAGTTCAAATTTTTGAAAAAATAAAAATAAAAAATCCAATGGATGATGTGCGGATACATAATGACAAATACAATACACCAGAATTGATTTTTAATCTTCTTGTGGTGACAAAAATTAGCTTAAAATACTGAACATGAAACTAAGCAGGGAATGCTAGATGGATATGGATCGTAATTGCTAAACCCATAGTCATATTGCTGGGAATTCATCAATTTACTTTATGTTAAAAAAAAAAAAAAAAAGATAATAAGCAGGTCAAGCCCCACTCAATTAGATTAGTGTGGAAAGTTGTATAGATGGTGACCATGGAAGGACATTATTCATCTGTTATATGGCCCCCACCTCTTTATTGCATTGTTGACTCTTGAGGACTCGCACATATTTACAATTTAAGTCACCCAGAAGCTGATTGCTTGGTGACCCGGCTGCTGACCTGACGGGTGAAATTTGATTGGGCATGTGTGCCGCTATCAAAGATGGCCCCCATCAAGTACCTGAAAACGCTTTCAAACATAGATATAGGTGGCTTGGCTCAATCAATTTCTGTCATGTTGGGTCACCTTCAGGGTCACTGGATTAAAGTGTTTAACGTGCACGACTCGCTTGTACTCGTTCCCTTAGTTCTCTTTTCACATCACATGCCTTATGGAAGGATAAAAGTGTTCAACGTGCACGACGGACAAAAGCATGACTTTGAAGTCTATGTTCACACTGCCTACTCTCTTTCCAGTACCATTGCTATGGGTACTATTCACACATGTAGAACTACAAATCCCATTTTCCCTAGGTCTAACAAGATCTGTTTCATTCATTAGATAAGCTTTATTGTGTAGATGCCAAGGCCTGAATTTTAGGTTGGATGGATCATGTGGTGAGTATATATGCCCTGTGTTATATCAAAACTGTCCATCCTTTGGGCCACCTACATAACTTTCTACACTGCTATGATGTTTATAGGAAGGATCGATGTACATGACTCGCTAGTGGTCATTCATTTGTCTCCCTTTTCTTATCAGCATTTTATGGTGGAAGAGTGACTTTGAAGTATATATTTAGCCCAGAGAATTCCCTTTCAATGCCTACCCATGGGAAGCGGATTGGCTGGTGTACCACACACCAGCTATATAGCTCGTGTAGATACGTGTCCTGCGAAGACGCTCCTCGAGCTCAAGTTGTAGATCGGTTCAACGGAGATGAAAGTTACATGGGCCTCATAATGATGTATTTATTATATCCACACCGTTCATCCATTTTTCGAGATCATTTTAGAGCATTAGACAAAAAATGAATCATATCAAAATCTCAAATTGACCACACCAAAAATAACAGCCGTTAAAAAATTCGTAGGTCCCACCATAACGATTATTTTCCATCTAATCTATTAATAAGGTCACAAATACATGGATGAAGAGGAAAAACAAATTTCATATTGATCCAAAACTTCTGTGATCCCCAAAAGGATTTTAATGGTAGACGTTCAATCCCCCACTTCTTTTTGCAATGTAGTCAACTTGATATCTAGATCTGTATTTTTTTCGGCTCAGCATTAATACGAGCTCCCAAAATGGATGGACGGTTTGGATATAACAGATACCTCATGATGGGACCCACAGAACTTGCTGACGTCAATAAATCAGCTATATTGCTTGTGTGTGGTACACCAGCCAATTCGCTTCCCTACCCACGTGGCACTTTCTAATGCTACTAGCACAAGTAGAATTACATCACATTCTCCTATGAAAATGCTATGACTGAATTTTAGATGAAAATGCTATGCCTGAATTTTAGGTTAGATGATGGATCATGCAGTGGGCAGGGTGTGTTTGGCCTTGATTTATAGGAGCCCATGTAAAGAAAAGCTCTGTGGGTCCATGCAAATTCCCAAAACCTGTTATACACTAACATTGTTTGAGTAGACTGTCCAAATCATGTGATCTTTCAGAAATTCTTGCTGACCTATAATTATTAGAAAATAGGTATAAGTGTGAGATTGGAGACGCTGTATTTGTGTAGATGCCTTGTCTCAAAGACTGGGGTCCATAGTGACCGTCCAACCACAGAGGCCTCATCAGATCAATGGTTGGAATCGTATAAACAAGTTGTACAAATTGACAAAATATGGCATATAAATTGAAGGGCCCATATCACCAATCTAGATTGCTGAAAAGGCCAAATCGATGGATTGGTAAAAAGTGCTGGGCCCCACCATGGACAGACTGGACAATCCGTGCTGTGGATTGATCCAGACCAGTTATCTATTTCACTCACAGATTTAATGATCCCAATCCGTGCTAGTGTTGGATTCTCTGTGGACCCTACCATGATGTATATGTTTCATCCATGTTGTCCACTTATTTTTCTAGGTCAATTTATTGCATGAGCCCAAAATTAAGGTGGATCCAAAACTCAAGTAGTTTTGATTGAATGCTCGCTATTATAAACTTCTCGGGAGCCACGAAAGCTTTGGATCAAGCTGATATTTGTCTTTCCCTTCGTCCAGATATGTATGACCTAATCATAAGTTGGATGTCAAATAAACATTAGGGTGGGCCCTAGGAGGTTTTTAATGGTGGAAATTCAATCCCTACTACTTTCCCATAGTGTGGTCCACTTGAGATTTAGATCTGCCTCACTTGTTGGATCAAACCATAAAATGATTTGTAAAAATGGATGGACACTGGATGTATAAAACACATAATGGATGGAGGCCGTGGATGAAACGCATACGTCATGGTGGCGCCCATGGAGCACCGACTACTAGCCACCAGCTAGTGTTGACGTTTTTAGCCGAACCAGGTCCAGCATATGCCCAGTCAAAACCTGCCGCGTTGGGTCACCATCCGGGTCATCAGTTAGAAGGGTCTGCCGTGCATTACTCGTTCATAATAATTACTTTGGCTCTCTTTTCATTGTCATTCCTTAGCTCTCTTTTCACGTGGCATGCCTTTCATAAGAGTGACTTTGATGTCTATATACGTTCACGTTACATAACTCCTTTCCAGTGCCATTGCTACACGTACGACCCTTTCTAGTATTACTCAGATAAGCAGAGCTGGATATCCTAATTTTTGTTAGGTTGACAAGATCTGATCCGTTCATTAGGTAAGCTTTAGTATAGATGTTGATGCCTGAATTTTAGGTTGGATGGATCATGTGATGGGTAGGAGCGATGTCTGTGTTATATCCCTACCGTCCATCCTTTGTACCAGGTGCAAAGATTTCTAAGCAGCTATGATATTGATAGAAAGATTCTGCGTGCTTCTAAGCAGCTATGATATTGATAGAAAGATTCTGCGTGCTTGTAACTTTGAAGTCTATGTTCACACTAGAGATTTCCTTTTCAGCAGCTCCTCCATGTGACCCTTTCCTATGCTACTTGCACAGGTAAAACTACATATCACATCCTCCGCCAGTGTAGATGCTGAGGCTTAAATTTTAGGTTGCATGGATCACGTGGTGGGTTTGAGTTAAATCTAGAGTTTGAGATTAACCATTTAAAACAATTGCTAAAACTGGTTAGTTTTCAATATCTATAGCTTAATTTTTTTAAAATAGAAACCAGATTTATTCATACACAATCATTCATATTCATACCAAATGCAATCCGGTTGCATGGCATATAAACGTCGCTGTGGGTTGGAGGAAGGCTCTAATGGTGGGAGTTTCCATCTCAAGTAGATAGAACAAACTCACTTAAGATGCGGGCATATGTCTCCACCTATTATTGCCTTGAGATGGTCCGAGTCATGTTTGTCATGTGTTAAGGGTTGAAGTTGTCATGTGTTAAAGTTCTAGGTCGTAGCTGTTATATGTTAAGGGTTGAGGTTGCCAAGGTCTGTGTTGTGGTTGTTATGTGTTAAGGGTTAAAGTTGTTATATGGTGAGAGTTAATGTTGTCA
Source organism: Magnolia sinica (assembly GCF_029962835.1). Classification (NCBI taxonomy): domain Eukaryota; kingdom Viridiplantae; phylum Streptophyta; class Magnoliopsida; order Magnoliales; family Magnoliaceae; genus Magnolia; species Magnolia sinica. The sequence goes on from NC_080581.1 coordinate 82,393,476, forward strand.
TGTGTCGTAGTTGTAGTTGTCATGTTATAAGAGTTGAGGTTATCATGCGTTAAGGGTTATAGGGCCCACCATGGGATGTGTCGAATCCATGAGCCCAAGAATAAGTTACATCAAAAAAATTCTATGGGCTCAATAAGTTTTCAATGATAGGTTTTCAATCTCGTTACTTTTCATCGTGTGGTCCACTTGATCCTTTGATATGCCTCATTTTTGGGCTCATACCCTAAAACGATCTTTTGAATTGGATGGACCGCGTGAATAAAATATATACGTTGATGCCAATTTAGAGCAAAAGCCTTTTGGGGAAGGTTCCTACCACCAGAAGAAGCCATGTTGGTCCCACCATGATGTTTGTGAAAAATTCACTCTATTGATCTGTTTTGGAAGATCATGGTAAGACATGAGACCAAGAATTAGACATATTTGAAACTCAAGTGGGCCATATATATGACTGAAAACAGTGGACATGGGTTGCTTACCATTCAAACCATTTTAAGCTCCACTATGATTTTTATATGTAATCCAAACAGTTCATAAAGTCGTCCAAATGCTCATAAAGTCCTTACTACATAAATGAACTCAAAGAATAAAAATATTAGTTAGATCCAAAGCTTATGCAGCTCAATGAATGCTTCAATCATGGACATATGATGTCCAATATTTTTTATTTTGTGGCCCACTTGAACTTTGAGTCCACCTTATTTTTAAGCTCATGCCATAAAATGATCTGGCAAAACATTTGAAAGGTGTGGATTTCTCACAAACACCGTAATGAGCCCCACAGTGATTATCCCATTGGAAACCCTCTCACCATCACACACTCGGCTCAACCCAGAATATAGTCAAGGGCAAGTTTTTCCGATATGTAAAAAATGTGTCGGGTTTTGTTAGGGAATTTTTTAAAACCTTTCAATTTGGAAATAGCATAAGGTTACTTTAGTCAAAATTCAAAAACAAAAAATAAATTACAGCCAGAAAGTTACTTTACTAGGCCTGTCAACGCGCCTGTACGATTTTGCCAACCTTGAATTCTTAGGAAACAGGGACACGTTTGTGATTGGGACTGTGTAATTGTACTGGTGCCTTGTTTCAGAGACTTGGGTTCACATTGGGACGGTGTAATTGTACTGGTGCCTCGTCTCAAAGACTTGGGTCCACATTGACCACCCCTTTTTCGTTTTTTATTTTTTATTTTTTTAACTCGATGGCTGTTCACCTGCGGGGTCACTTGGGACCATGGATTTGAGGGGTTTGAGGGGAATCCAAATCCCCTAGTCTGTTAGGCACATAAAGTAAATGGGGCCTTGAAATTAAGGGGGTTCCAAAATTTCTTCCAGAGGGTTTGAAATACAAGGTAAAGGCTTAGATTACATCTAAAATCCTTTCAAGAATTGCATGTGTAAATCACCATGTTATTAATCTATTAGACATATGACTCACTGACAATATCCCAAGAGAATCGTATTATCAATTACATCACCATAAATACTTCAATACGATGATTTGTGCCGTCCAAATGCTACATGTAAATCAACAATTAAAAAATCATTGGTTAGTCACTTGGATGTGATCCTATTCCTAGAGCCCATCCGAGACTTGGAATTTCACCGCAAAGTATATATTTTAATGGGCTTATTACAACTATTATGTCAAACATTACATAAGCTAATTAAGTATATTAAAGTTGATTTAGTAATTAAATTCAAATCCCTACAAATACACTATAGAAAGTTACTTTTGAGTTAGAGGGGATACGGAATCTAGCGTATCCAGAGAGTCCGAAATGGAGAATCCATGCTCCCAAACAGGCCATAAGATGTCCAACCATGGCTGCATCGTCAGATCAGGTTAGGATCGTTATTAATAGGAAGAACATATTGACAAAATATGGAACGTATGCTAAAGAACTCAAATCACCATCTATACTGCTGAAAAGGCCAAATTGATTTGGAAAAATTTCTGGGGCCCACCATGGACATATTGGACAACCTAGCTGTGTATTGATCCAGACCAGTTATCTATTTGACAGACAGATTTGATGACCCCAATGATGGGCTTTATTGCATAATACGGTTCAATCCATTGCGGCTTCAAGGATGGTTTTCTTTGATCACTGGTAGGGCCCATAGCAGATGGTGTAGATAGTTTGGATCGATCCATGGTGACCACCAAGACCGTTCCTCAAAAAATTCGGTAGACAAAAATGAGGAAAAAAAGAAGAAGCAACACATTATAATAATAAAAAAAAAAAAAAAAATAATAATAATAATGTAAAGAATGAAGAAAAGATGACCTTAGCAAGGGATACAGGACACGGATTTCCTGCGAAAGCCTTTTAAGATCCTGAGCTGGAAACTTAGATGAGCCCACCATGATGTTGGTGAGAAATATACCCATCCATCCGTTTTGTGAGATTATTTTAGTACATGAGCTGAAAATTTAGCATGCTACAAGACTCAAGTGGGCGGCACTAAAGGCAAAAGGTGGGTAAGGAAATTCCTACTGTTGAAACCTTTGTGAAGTTGAGAGTGATGTTTACATGCCATCCAAACCGTTCATAACGTTATTTCTAAATAGATGAATTGAAAATTCCTTGGCCCCCGGTATATTTCGACTGTGGAAGTCACGTTTTAAGACCACCTGAGAATTGGATCTGGCTAATTTTTGACCTCATGTCTTAAAATGAGCTTGCAGGATGGACGGGGTGGATTTGTCACAAAAATTGGCCCCACCTAGGTTCCCAGTGGAGGAACTTCGTGTGAAAGGCTTTCACAGGAAATCCGCGTCCGGGGGACGGCGTGACCAGTGGTCCTCGTCTCTCACAGATGTGCGTCATTTCAATGGGAAACGAAATGGAAGGCCCATTCCCTCGTTTGCCTATATAATGCCTCCCAACCTTTTCCCATCCCACGCATCTCAAATCCCCCCATCCAAAGCAAATGGATCTCCTCGTCTCTGCTACTAGTAAAGCCTTTCCATTTCCTATCTTCTCCATTCTCCGGATTCTCTTTCTCTCTTCCCTCCTTTTCTTCTCCTCTTTTGTCTTTGCCACTGAAAACAACAGTAGGGCCTTGCCAACCCAACATCAATGCATTGAAGACCATTTCTCTGCATTACTCAGCTTGATGCAGGGCTTTAACTTCTCTAATGACAGCAAGACTACACTGTCCTCTTGGAATCTTGATAACAGAGATTGCTGCTCATGGGAAGGCATCACGTGCGATGGTGCCACCGGTCACGTGATCAGCCTCGACCTCAGCGATCTCAGTATCTCCGGTCAGATTGATTTTGAAAGCCTCTTTCATCTTCGAAGCCTGCAGAGTCTCAACCTCGCTTACAATAACTTCGATTCCTCTCCAATCCCATCTGGTTTCGACCAACTCACCAGCTTGACCCATCTCAACCTTTCTTCTTCAGATTTTTATGGCCAAATCCCGTCGGAGATCTCAATCTTAACCAGTTTGGTTTCCCTCGATCTATCTTATAATCCCCTTCAACTCAATAACCCTAACATGGGAACACTCCTCCAAAACCTATCTAGTCTGAGAGAACTCTATCTCGACTATGTAAACATCTCAGCCCAGGGTAGTGAGTGGGGCCCAGCTCTATCCTCTTCACTCCCTCGTCTCCGCAAGTTGAGCTTGAGTGATTGTTATCTTTCAGGTCCCATTCATTCCTCCCTTTCAAAACTCCATTTCCTAAGTGAACTCGACCTCAGCTACAACAATCCCTTTTCTGTGCTACCCAACTTCATGGGGGACTTCTCTTCTTTAACATCACTGCGTCTCATTGGTTGTGGATTGCAAGGTGAATTTCCGGAGAGTATTTTCAGGCTGCCAAACCTAAAAGCTCTCTATGTATCTTACAATCCACTTCTCACAGGTGAAATCCCTCAAAACAATACTCTCCGGGAGCTGTTCCTAACCAACACTGGATTTTGTAGCAAGCTACGGGATTCGTTTGGTAATTCCAAAATGCTGGCCATGTTAGCACTTGGAAATTGCAACTTATCTGGCCCATTTCCATCATGGCTTGTGAATCTCGACAAACTCGTGAATTTGGATCTTTCATCCAATGCTCTCAGCGGACCATTGCCATCATGGCTTGTGAAGCTCGACAAGCTTGAAAATTTGGATCTTTCATACAATGGTTTAAGCGGTCCAATCCCTTCTTCCTATGGCAACGCGCTTCCAAATCTTAAAGAGCTCCACTTTTCCAACAATTCACTTAGTGGGACCATCCCGTTGTTGTTGTTTTCACTCCCGTCGTTACGAGTGTTGGATCTCTCAGTAAACCAATTTAGCGGTCGGCTTGGCGAGTTCCACAATGCATCCTCTTCACCATTAGAGAAAATCTTTTTGGATAATAACAACTTGGAAGGGCCTATTCCAAGGTCGATCTTTGAACTCACCAAGCTTACATTCCTCAGGCTTCAATCCAATAGTTTCAACGGCTCCATTCCTTCTTTACATGAAAATGAGCTTTGGAATTGTGAACGTCTTTTCTTGTCCAACAATTCACTTAGTGGGACCATCCCATCCTCATTGTTTTCACTTCCATCATTACGAGTGTTGGATCTCTCAACAAACCAATTTAGTGGCCAGCTTGGCAAGTTCCACAACACATCCTCTTCTCTATTAGAGAAAATCTATTTGGATCACAACAACTTGCAGGGGCCTATTCATATGTCCATCTTTGAACTCACAAATCTTAAATACCTCATGCTTTCATCAAATAATTTCAGTGGTGATGTGGACCTTTCCTTATTTAAAGCCCTTAAGAAACTCCAATTCCTTGATCTTTCAGATAATAACTTCTCAGTCCATGACGGTGGAAGCAATTCTACATCCATATCCTTCCCCCATATTGTATATTTGTTATTGAGGTCTTGCAACATTAGTAAATTTCCAGGCATCTTGAAAAACCAAGAGGAATTGTATTCTTTAGACCTTTCCAACAATAGAATCAATGGTGAAATACCCAACTGGATATGGAGTGTTGGAAATGGAATTTTAGCTAATTTGAATCTTTCTCATAATGCTTTGAAGGGATTAGAGCAACCTTTTCCTCATCTTTCCTTAAGTTCATTAGAATACCTTGATCTAAGTTTTAACATGTTAGAAGGCTCTATTCCAATCCCTCCACCCTTCATCTATTTCTTTTCACTTTCGAGCAATAATCTTAGTGGAGAAGTTCCCTTGCTGCTTTGCAATTATACATTCTTACAAGTCCTCGACCTATCTGAAAATTACTTCAATGGTTCGATTCCGCAATGTTTGGGTGAAGTTAGTGATGCCCTCACCGTGTTGAATCTTGGAGGAAATGCATTTCATGGCACCTTGCTTCAAACATTCAAAGATGAGTGCACTCTAGAGACGCTTGATCTCAATGGAAATCGGTTGGAAGGGCAGGTGCCAAGGTCTTTGGCCAAGTGCAAGAAGTTGGAGGTGTTAAACCTTGGAAATAATCAAATACATGATACCTTCCCTTTTTGGTTGGAAAATTTGTCCCAGTTGCGTGTTCTCATCTTGGGATCTAACAAATTTCATGGCACCATTGCACACCCCCTAACAAACCACACCTTTCCACTATTACAAATCTTCGACCTCTCTTCCAATAGCTTCATGGGTAGCTTGCCATCAAATCTGTTCAAGAGCTGGAAGGCAATGATGGTGGAGGAGGGAAAATCCCAATCTCAGTTCCTTAGCAAAAAAATTAGAAATGGATACTATCAAGATAAAGTGACTATAGTGAGCAAAGGGCGAGAATTGGAACTGGTTAAGATCATTGCTGCTTTCACGGTAGTTGATCTCTCAAGGAACCAATTTCACGGGGATATACCAGAATCAGTTGCGGATCTAAAGTCACTGCGAGTGCTTAATATGTCATACAACCGTTTCACAGGCCGAATTCCAGCATCACTCGGGAATATAAAGGATCTTGAATCGTTAGATCTCTCGAATAATAATCTGTCAGGGAAGATCCCTCTGCAGTTAACAAAGCTAACGTTCCTAGAGGTGTTGAACCTTTCGCAGAACCTACTCGTAGGAAGCATACCACAAGGCCAACAATTCAATACATTCACAGATAAATCATTTCTAGGGAACATGAAATTATGTGGTCCTCCATTGTCGAAGAAATGCAAAGATGTTGAGGCTTCACCACCATTTGCACAATCACAAAACAAATATGACTGGGATTGGGAATATGCGTGGATTGGGTTTGGAATTGGGTATGGAGTGGGATTGGGTACTCTTTTCTGGACCCTAGCACTTTGGACAAAGGGAATGAGAGAATACACTATATTCATTGATAGAATGCTTTTGTTGATTTTTCCACGTGACACATTTTATTTAATGCAACGATACTATGAGGATTGGAGCTAGGAGAAGAGTGAAAGAACTCAAGGGAACTGAAGCACCAGAGAAGAAAGAAGATGAATCTGCAGCTTGTTGTCCTATATATGCGCTTGTTGGTGTTGTCTTTGTGGTGTCTTAGATGAAGGTGGCAAGGTCGCTATTGTTGTGCCTTCCTGTAGTTGTTGTAGTGGTTGTTGTGGTTTATGTTGTTGTATCAAAATAATATAGTGGATTTTTATTTATTTTTTTTTTTTTAAAACTTGTAGTGATTGTTGTGGTTTCTGTTGTATCAAAATCGTATAATTTAAAAATAATAATAATAATAAAAAATAAAAAACACAAACTCACATGCACGCATACTCGCGGGGGGACTTGAACTCAGGACCTTACTGTTGAAACACGCTATCTACAACTGATGAATGGGTTGGAACCCAAAGTCTTGTTTTAGCTGTTTTTTTTTTTTAAAAAAAAAAAAAAATTAAATTAATTTAATTTTTTAAAAATCATTATTGTTACATTTACATTCATTCAGGTAGACACCATAGAAAGAAATGGGTCTCACTTATCTCATATTTCCAGATTTCCACTAAATAGAGCTGACCAAAAAATAAATAAACAAATAAACTTAAAAAATATATACACGCGAAGACAGATACATGACCCACGCAGGAACCAGACAGCTAGCAGGCCACAGATCAGCAGCTGCACTTAAAAAAAATCACTGGAAGCATTTCTTCGAATCACCGAAGTTCCCAAATTGGGACAGCAGCTAAAAATTCAGCCCCTAAACCCTCCGACCACTGACAAGCAAAAGACTGCCAAAGTAGAGTCTCTGCTCTGAATTTTAAGACCGTATTATCCAGCTAACGAAAACCAACTTCCCTTGAACAACAGGCAGCCTACGGACCACTTCAAATAGACAGGCGGATCCGCCATGCTGAACTGGGTAAGGCTGCTAGATCACTACCAACATACCAAGATTTCCCAACTATCTGATAAATGGAGGTGGATATTGGTCAATCGCAAAATACTGCCCAAAAACCAACATTTAGCGACAGATTTTATTTGCTTTTTGCGACGGATTATGGTCCATCGTAAATTCCCTTTTGCCCCAAGCCTTTATTTATTTTTTTTATTCCGTAGAATCTGGTGGAAAATTGTACATTGTAGTTTAAGAAGTGATTTCTAATAGAATTTTAGTGGTTTAATTATATTTATTTGTATCTACTTGTATCAATTGATTGAATGCATCAATTTTTATTTTTTGTTTTTTATTTTTTTAATCAATTGAGTGGAATTTATTATTATTATTATTATTTGCTTTAAAATTGATATTTAAATGCTTTGCAATATCACATGAAAAATCCCACTCTACATCCTTAGTATTTTATTAAAAATTGAGATTTTACAAAATAAAGTTTGAAAAAAATTTTGAGGTTAAAAAAATCCCAGAACTTCAGCGCCAAACAAATAGCAACAGCCGCCTTGGACTGCTAAGAAGTTGCGAAGCACCACACCACAAGCCCCATTTGCAATAAAGAAACAAAAGAAAAAGAGGCAAACGCTCCCAGACACCACCCTAATTCCACCATTCGCAAACACTCCCACAGAGCCAGAGACGCCACCCAAAATACAATACCTCAACAATTGCTACCACCACTGCCTGCTGCCTCACCTTCCTTTCTACAAGATCCGCCGTGCAGACTGACGATATAAACTCCTGCAGCAGCACTAACAGAATCCTCCAGCCATAGACTCTTGACTCCATCCTACTTCCCATACTTCCAAGAGCTACAAAAGAAACCAAAATCCAATCAGCCACACCTATACCAAGAACCTTCTGGGTACAGAAACCTGGCTGAAGGAAGATTCATGACGCAGGGATGGACATGATAAGGTCGACCACCGTCTTTCTCAGGGGATAATTACTCCAAATCCCAGAACTTCAGCTTTTCTGGACTCATCGCAGAGAATTCTCCAATCCACTTGAAAAAAAATATAGAAAATAAGGGAAAAAAAATTATAATATATAAATTCAAAAAATAAATTGATTGATAATAAAAATGAATTTACAGTCCTTTAAATAGTCATATCAAACATAGCAAGAAGTTTCAGAATCAAACTCTAACTCAAACTCCCTAAAAACATGATGCTACTATTTATAGATGATAACCAGCTAAAAATAATGTCCAATTTGCCCTAACCCTGTTATTCTCCCAATTTTTCTAAGCCCCTTTCATGTTGAGCACAACTCCTGAAGCTCAAAGTATCAAGAGTTATGATTGAACTAAAAACTCACTATAAATAGTAAAAACGAAATTAAAATGAACTTTCGACCATCGATTTGATGGAATCTCGCAAATCCGGAGTGGGCAACCAGGCATAGCAGGATGGTTGGCTAAAGTAGCTTCACATACCGAAAATCATATATTGTACATCAAATAACTCATTCCAGTTTGCGAGATACTCCTGCTTTAGGGTTCTGACGTTTCTGATCCCGCATCCAATTGGGCCTTCTCTTGTCCATCTTGGCCATGAAAGTGTCTGCCACAATTCATCCGTGGATCGCTGAGAATTCTGATCACCATATACATAGCTTAGCAGCCATGGCAGGCGAGCTTACATCCAGCACTCACTGATCATGAAGAGCAGGACAGTGAATCTTGTGCAAAAATAGGGTTGATGCATCCAACGATGCTAACCTTCCAGCACCATCTAACCAGAGTCCACCACAGAAGCCTACTGAACATCAAGCAATACAAACACGAGCCGCATCCAAGTCAATGAAACATATCCATATATTCTCAGTGGCAACACACTAACTGGCACCCTCGCAGCTTATATTGGCACTCTTTTAAAACTTCTTTTTTTTTTTTTTCTTCTTCTTCTTGGCAGAAAATCCAGCAGCCCGAATCACCTGCAATTGAAAAATCAAAACAACGCACCCCCTACACAGCACACCTGCTACAGCATGCCACATCCACGTAGCCAACACCAGTATCCAGCACTCATGCATGTGGTGTTAAAGTGAAAGCCACCCCAACCATTAGGTGAGTCACCTCTTGTTTGAGCTAGGGCCAAAAAATCTACCAATCTTTGTTTCAGTTGGGCCACACGATTGGAAATTTTTTATGGGAAAATCTCACCTTCTATACTATTCCCTAAATGTGATCCACCCATGCGAGCTTGATTGTTTAGCCTTTAAGGATATCTTTTGGTTTCACATCTAATGGGTGTAATGGATTTTACATGCACATTATAGGGGGCCCAGTAAAAATCGAGGGTGGACGTGTCTCTCCCAACTATTTTCCTTGGTGTGCCTCAATTGAATAACAGATCATCCTGATTTTTTGATTACCAGCCTACATGGGATTGCACATATAATGGTTGGAGTTGATCTCACATACACATCAAGGTTTGGCCCAGTAAAATATCACTACTGGCGTGCCTCCCGCACTGGTTCCTAGAAAATAGTCTAGTACCAATAAAAGATCGATTATTTCGAAGAAAAGATTGATGTCTTCCTGAACGGACTCAAATTGTGTAGCGTACCACACAACATGGGTGTATAGATGGGAAAGATCTGTGGGCCTCACCATGATGTATGTGTTCTATCCACCCCATCCATCCATTTTCTCATATTACTGGAAGGCATGGCTCCAAAATAGAGGCTGATCCAAAGCTGTGAATCTCACCAAAAGAAACAGTGGGAAGAATGATGCTCGGTATTGACATCTTCCTAGGGCCCACCGTGATGTTTATTTTCTATCCAACCAGTTCATAAGGTCATACAGACCTGGATAAAAGAAGGGGCACCACAAATATCAACTTTATCCAAAACTTCTGTGAATCCCAAGAAGTTTTTGAAGGTAGGTGTTCACAACCCCAAGTGTATGGTTGCGATACAGTAATAATCTCAGTGAGACCGAGGTCGAATTCATAGGGACTAATCTCATGTGTATTCTAAAAGCAATTAGAAGTAGAACTAGAAAAAGATATGAATCACGGTCTGTATCACTTCCCATGCATTGTGTAGATGTAGTCTCGAAATTGTGACAAGCATGCTTATCAGGTAGGCTAGTAGTGAATGAGACAAAAGGATGGCTAAAACGTTTTCTTTTTAGGCAAGAGCATCTACCGATTCTACATAGCGTGGCCTACATTTTGGACACTCATGTGTATTCTAAAAGCAATTAGAAGTAAAACTAGAAAAAAATATGAATCTTGTCACGTCCCAAACTCGGAAACCGGGCTCACAAAATTCCCGATCGCCGAATCCGGTGCTGACAGCCTCCGTAGTACCCCATTCTCGGCTCCCAGCGTATATACGCCAGATTCCGATCCTGAGATCCTACAAGGAGGATTTTTCAACGTACATTTATCTCGTAATGAGCATAACCACAAGATTACCCAAATCACAAAGGCAACATCATCATCACATATCCACTAATATAATCGTTTGAGTACAATACTGAAAGGGAAATACATATATAAGATAAATCAAAGCTCCAGAAGACCGCTGCACGCTCCAGGCTCAATGCTGCTGCAACCTAACATCACCTGCACGCATCTATCGTGCATAAGCTTATAGAAAGCTTAGAGGGTGGTGTAAGTGTGTGCACAAGGTAAGTGCCAAGTATTCAATACAATGCCATCATCATACAATATCGAAAATACTAGTAATCCAGAAATCGTACAATATTGTAATAAACAGAGATACTGACAAGATCATGAATTATCAGAGTAAGCAGAAATACTGACAAGATCATAAATCATACGATAACAGAGTAAGCGGAAGTACGGACGAGTCCATGAGTCAATCAATGTCAGAATACGCAATATAGAACTACTATGCAAATGAGGAATCATAGATAACCAAATATCAGATGCAGAGGATGCAATACAATATACATTCCTGATGAGTAACACAAATAGCGTCAGCCGTATCTAAACCATATAAGTGCAGAGACACAATAGCCCAAAATGCCGTGTGCCGCGAACGTTATGCAATATGCAGCCGGAGTGTGAAGTCGGGATAATAGTACGTAGTATCACAGGCTATGGGGTCCATCACAAGGGACTTCTATCCAAACCAGTCCCATACCTAAATTTGGATAATCAGACTCAATGTGGTAAACTTCTGATCTCAGGCTAGTCGCGCGCCCCAACAGAAATCCTAGCCATTGCGAAGGCATACGTAACAAATAGTTGCGCACCACCAACCCGAGTGGATAGTGAATGAATGAATGCATGAATGAGTATGCAACTCCTGCTCACTAAATCCACATATCAATACAGTTCATCTCTGGGATCATCACCGGGGTCTATTACACTCCAAACCAGATTGCCACCCCATTGCGCACAACAAGGTGAGTGGAAGAGACCTCACTATCCGTCTGCCAATATCGGGCCCAGCTCGTCGATAGCGGACCCATTCCTCGAGCTGGTCAGACTCAGCCTAGCATTGCCCCCTCCTCTCGGGCAGGTAAGGCCGCACCCCCTTCCAACCGACTACGACACAATGGGAGACGCGGCCTAACGGTATACGGCTCTCATGCGCTCATGCATCCACTCGGTCTAGACGTTAGAGCAACCTCTGGAACCAAGAGGGTTTAGGGACTTTCACCCAGGGATATCTATAGCACCCCATGTAGAACAGATTTTCGGTGTCCCATCTAGCCATCCACGAAATACCTGTGGAGGCTACAACCCTGATGTCGCTAGGGCATACGGTGATCATGTCACATAAATGCGAGATGCATGAGTCACACAGTCCAATCATGCATCAATCCTGCGCATATCGTGCGCTCAGGTGAGACAATTTCTGCCTATTAGGGAGTCATAACAACCTACCCAATGACATATGCAATGGTCAATCACATCTCATAACAAACATGCAGATGATGCATATGGGCATGTATCATGATGCTATGCTGTCACATACTCATAACCGGTATCAACAACCGGCATTAATAATCGACCTCGACAATGTGGACATTTAACCAACATTACCCCAAGGAATAGCCCACATAGAGCCAAACATATAATGGGCCCACGGCCTCACACAAAGACCTGATATACAACACAGTGGGCCTTACTCAAAGGACACATATACATAACAGGCGGGTCCTGCTCATGGGCCTCAAATACATGACATGTGGGCCCTACACATGGGTTTCGAATACATCGAATGGGCCATGAATGCATCACAATGGGCCTTTCTCATGGGCCTATCATACATCATAATGAGCTCCATAGCTTGGTCCTCAAATGCATCCCAATGGGTCTCATCGTATAGGCCTCATATACATCATACTAGGCCTTAAACATGGCCTGAATGCAGATCACAACAGTCCTCAAAATACGGGCCGCATATACATCGCATTGGGCCTCAACAATCGGCCTCGATATTCAGCCTCATTACTCGGAATCGACACTTGGGATCGGCTTATACAATCGGCGACAAATCAGAATCGGCCTCGATACTCAGCCTTGACAATCGGAATCGACCTATACAATCGGCCTCGACCAATCAAAATCGGCTTCGATACTCAGCCTCGACAAATCAGAATCTGTCAATAATTAGAATCGGTAAATCAGTTACGTCAATCGGAATCGGCAATCGGTCACGACAATCGGAATCGATCGATAATCAGAATCAGCAAATCGGTTATGTCAATCAGAATCGATAATCGGTCATGACAATCGGAATCAATCGATAATCAGAATCGGCAATCGGTCACGTCAATCGGAATCGGTAATCGGTCACAATAATAAGAATCAATCGATAATCAGAATCGGCAATTCGGTCACGACAATCAGATCGGTCGATAATCAGAATCGGTAAATAGGTCACGATAATCGGGATCGATCGATAATCAGAGTTGGTAAATTGGTCACGATAATCGGAATCGGCAATCGATCACGATAATAGGAATCAATCGATAATCAGAATCGGCAATTCGGTCACGACAATCAGATCGGTCGATATTCAGAATAGGTAAATCGGTCACGACAATCGGGATCGATCGATAATCAGAGTCGATAAATTGGTCACGACAATCGGAATCGCCAATCGATCACGATAATAGGAATCAATTGATAATCAGAATCGACAATTCGGTCACGACAATCAGATCGGTCGATATTCAGAATTGGTAAATCGGTCACGACAATCAGGATCGATCGAAAATCAGAGTCGGTAAATCGGTCACGACAATCGGGATCGATCGATAATCAAAATCGGCAAATCGGTCACGACAATCGGGATGAATGATAATCAGAGTCAGAAAATCGGTCACGACAACCAGATCGATGGATAATCAAAATCGCAAATCGATCACGACAATCAGATCAATCGATAATCAGAATCGGCAAATCGGTCATGACAATCGGGATTGATCGATAATAAGAATCGGAAAACCAGTCACGACAACCAGATCAATGTATAATCAAAATCAACAAATCGATCACGACAATTGGATCAATCGATAATCAGAATCGGCAAATCGGTCACGACAATTGGAATCGGCAATCGGTGGGATCGACAATCGGTCACGATAATCGGCCGAACAAGGCCTAAGGGGAGGTCACAATGTGGACATTCAACCACCATTGCCCATCAATGTGGACATTTAACCATCATTGCTCTCAAGGAGCGGTCCTCATAGGGCAAACATATAGTGGGCCCATGGTCTCACACAAGGGCCTAATACACATCATCATGCGCCTCTTATGGGGCGTATACACATCACATTGGGCCTCACTCATGGGCCAATGTATACAACATCGGGCCGTATCAACGGGTCGAATCAAATAGGCCAAGTCAAATGGGCCGATACAAATGGGCTATAAGTCGAATGGGCTGGAAACACATCTCAATGGGCCTCATCATATGGGCCATAAACACATCACATCTGGCCTTGCCCATGGGCCTCAGATTCAAACAGATGGGCCTCAAATATACATTACAGATGGGCCTCCTCACATAGGCTAAAATACAAATAGGTGGGCATTATATAATACAGGTGGGTGTCATAAAGAATGTACGATCCTGGATACACATCACAGTGGGTCTGTTGGGCGGCCCATGGTCCTTAAAAAGGGATGAACATGGTGTATATAACACACACACACACACATAATATTTATATGATGGTGGATCTCACAAGATAATGGGGCCCACGACCCTACTAGTAAGATGGATGGGCGCTTCGTATACAATACATACATCATGGTGGTCCCCCGTCCCAAACAATGGACGGTGTGGATGAATCACATACATCGCGGTGGTCCCATGTGATACACTAATGATGATCAGCACCGCCCAAACATTGACCATGTAAATCAGCGCTGCCCAAATATTGTCCATGTAAATCAGCGCTTTCCAAACATCATCCTGCACCGTCCAGCACAATCTAGACGGTGTGGATAAATACAACACGGTGTGGCCCACATGGCAGACAGTGTGGTTAAAATACATCATGCCAGGCACTAAACCACCGTCCCAACTGTTCAGCACCATCCAGATGGTCTGGACAGTGTGGATACAAATCACATATATCAAGGTGGATACCACATCACCGTCCACCTTTAATAACAAATCAGCACCATCCAGGCATGGGACGGTGTGATATGCAACACATCATCGAGGTGGGCCCCATAGAACTTGCTGACGGTGGAGCAGACATATATGTGGCGTGAGGTACCAGCCAATCCGTTAGCAGGTGGGTCCCACATGGGGCCCGCCATATATATATCACACGCATATATATAAAACATAATAAAATATTATATTTGAAGGAGAGGGTCCAACGTCTGGACTGACGGTGTGGATTTAAACCACATAGGGTCCATTGATGGACGGCAGAGATGTCAGGCACGCACATTAGGTGGGTCCTATGTGGGGCCATCATAATATTATAATATTAATAATATATGCATGTATATATATAACATTGTATATTATTTTATTTTGTTTTGTTGTTGTTATACGTCCAGGGTCTGGTCATATATTGAGGGACGGCCAGGATATAACATGCCTGGTAGGTCCCACGCCCAGCGTACATCACGGTGAGTACTATGTGGGCCACCACATGATAATAATATAATATACTATTATTATATTAATAATAATTATTATTATTATTTAATGCACACAGCGTCCAGGCCCTGGACGAGCGGCCTGGATGCATGATACATAGAGGTGGGTCCCACTATCAATGGACGGTGTGGATGCACCACACGTATGTCTTGGGTGGGGGCCCACGTCCCATACGGATGGTCAAGACACCTACATCAGGGCCCCACATCAGATGGATGGCGTGGATTAAACACATACCATGGTGGTCCCAGGACTTAATGACGTCACTATAACAGCAGCAGCACATTGCTTGGGACCCACCGTCCTTTGCTTGGACGGTGTGGATCCAACACATCATCAAGGTGGGTCCACACGTGTGAGACCCACCAGGATAAAGCTGTTGTCTGTATTTTTCCCTTCATTCATGCTGCTGGACGGTACCAGCAATTGGGCTGTCCAAACCTGTTGGGCTCAGTGCAGGGACATCCTCCCCTGGCTGGGTGGTGTGGATTCAATCATGCATCAAGGTAGGGCCCACACGTCAGTGGGCCACCCCACCTTCATAAGAAAATTCAAGCTGAAGTTAGTGATTTCCTTTTTGTCTAGATCAGCCCAAAAACGGTCAGCAAGGTGAATTTTACGGTCTGGATCATCCTGCGTGTATCATTAGGTGGGCCACACATCAAGGGAGAGAGAGAGAGAGAGAGAGAGAGAGAGAGAGAGATCCGTGAATGGAGGGACCCCGCCACTATGGGCCCCTCTTTGATACGACACATACATCAAGATGGGTCCCACATATGTGGGCCCTCAAATCATAAATCAAATGAATAAAATCACCCACCTCGAATTCCTTCATTTCTTCTTTAGCCTATAGGTTTTAGAGCTCCAAAGGGTGTGCTTCAATGGTCGAGATCGACTTTGAAGGGTTGGATTGAGTGGTAGGGAGTGGGCCATACAATGCTTCTCTCATGGAGGTTGGGACGTTGGAGTTGCTCTCATAGAGCTTGGGAGAGAAATGAGAGAGAGATGAGAGAGAGAGGTGATGTGAGTGATGGGGTGATGGGGAGAGAGATGGGTGAAGTGATGAAAGTTGACTTTTAGGGGTGGTTAGTTGTACTTAGGGATGGGTGTGAGTGATGGGAGTGATATAATATGGTACTTGTTTGATTGATGGGATTGATTTGACATATTATAGAGATTTTCTCGGTATTTGCAACGTGCGGCCTTTTCTCGAACTGAATGCGGGCCCACATTTCCTAGCCTGAGTATCGCCTCAGCACGCGAGACGCGATGTCGGAACCGCGGCGACGGCGCGGTCGCAAGGGTATAGGTTTCGGGTCGAGCTGACTCTGAAAAATGGGATACTACTCAGGGTCGCGCGCAACTGCCGATTACAGATCGCGAGTCGCCGAAATTCGACTAGGAGGACCGCGGAAGCTTACGAAACAGTATGGGCTAGGATACGGGTCTTATAACTCTAAATCTGAAATTAAAGGGAGTAATTGTGAAGTGTGTAATTAGAAACTTAAAAATTCAATGGTGGGAACTAGGATTTCTAAGGATCCACTTATAGTAATCGGGGTGATTCTTTACTTGATTTAAGTAACACAATTGAAATTTGAGTCATTTCCTATCTAATTGGAAGATATAGTAATTAAGATCAAATCTGAACTTCTTTTGACCTAATTCTCAAAATAGGAGAATTATGATAATTGGTAGGGATTCCATTACCAAACTATGCCCATTTGACAATGACAAATAAGAGGATTTATCAATCCCATAATCTCAAAATAAGAAAAGAAGATACTCAAAGCTATTGCAGATCTACTATAATTTAAGTCACAATAAATCATTAAAAACTGAAAGTATTCCTTAAATATCAAACTATAATCAAAGTAAGTTTAACATAAACATGAATCAAAGCAATAAAAACATCCCATCATGCTACAAGCTTCACCTCTTAGCCCTAGCTAAGAAGTTTAGCCAACCATAGACATGATTGGACCAAAGTTTCTTAAGAAAAACATGAAAACAACTAAGGAAGAAGAAGAAAAACTCTTGACGACGGCTTCTCTACTATTTTACTCCACTCCTTAAACCCTAGAAGATGCCTATGAATATCATAGGGAGTCCTATTTATAGTCGTGGAACTCCAACTTTCGCATTAGAAAACTCTAGAAACCGCCTCAAATTTATGCAGTTTGTTAAAATAGACTTCACTCTGCGCAGTTTCTCAAAATAGACTTCACTCTGTGCAATTTCACAGAATAACCTAGAGTTTCAGAATACGTTTTTTCAGGATGATTTCAAGATTTTTTTTTTCTCCACTTCAAATCTTTGATTCTCTTCATTCCTTGGTTTTTTTGGATCTTTGGCATTTGAATTCTTCAATCTTGGTCTCCTAAGATCCATCCCTTACTTTGGTGATTTTTTAGCATCAAATTCATGCTTTTAAGACCCCTTTTAATCCAAACTCTTAAATTTACTTTACAACACAAACATGAGTAAAATAGAACATTAAGCATTATCATGTTTACAAAATCAAAATATAAATGAGAGATAATATGCAATATTTGACCCTCAACAGTAGGCCTTCAATCCCCACTGTTTCTTGTGGTGTGGTCCACTTGAGTGTTGAATTTGCTTCATTTTTTTGGATCATACCCTAAAATGATTTAAAAATATGTTTGAACGGCGTGAATAAAACTAATGAATCATGTTGGGGCTAATTTTCAGTCCCTTGTTCTAACATTGGGTGATCCACTTGATGGTGGAAATCGATTTCAAATTAACACCATAGGTAGGGCCCATCTGAATCTCCAACCCTTTGTGACCTGAAATCACTCATCTCTCATGGTATTCATCTCTGGAACAGTGGTGCCGCCCGCACAGACAACCATCCTCTTATTTTTACAGGGCCCACCATGATGTGTAAGTAGGATTCACTCCCATCATTAGATACGTGATTCCACTCCAGGCCTAGAGCCAAAAAATCATGCCAACCTTTGATTCAACTCAGCCACAGCAAAGGAAACAGTAGGGAGAGACGTCCACCCTTGATTTTTACCAAGGTCAACATGACAAGAATGTAAAATCCATTCCAACCATTAATATGACACTAAAAATCTATTGCTTATGTCCAAAAATCAAGGGCATACGTGATTCAGGTGAGCCAAACCAATGAAAATAGTTTGGAGGGTGAGTTTTCCTTGTACACTGTTTTCAATCATGTGCTCCACTTGAACCATGGATGAGGCTGACTTTTTATACATGGTTATAATATGGGGTGACTCACCTGATGGTTGGGGTGGATTTCATATTAACACTATGGTGGGGCCACCATAACTGGCTACTTTTCCTCTTAGAATAACTATTCTCTGCATTGTTATTAAATAGCATTAATTAGTCTTTGAATTAATTAACTAGTTGTACAAAAATGCAATTTCCAACTAGTTGTGTGTGAGCATATATATATATATATATATATATATATATATATGTGTGTGTGTGTGTGTGTGTGTGTGTGTGTGTGGGAAATGGTTCTATGCCGTCGAGCTCATGGGAACTTCCCATGAAGTCGAGCTATGTGGGCCGCACTGTGATGCGTGTCAAACATCTACCCCATCAGTTAGATGCACCATTCCATGGTGGGCCTCGGGCTTAAAAATGTGCTCAATTGATGACTTTCGTTGGCCACACCATGTACAAAAGTTGAGAGGGGTTGCCCTCCAATTAAAACATTTATAATCATTTGTTGGGCCCATCGAGTTGTAGTTCACAAATCCAGCCCATCTAAATTTCAGATGCATCTAAATTTTATGTGGGCCCCACCAAGTACTTTTATATGTTTTAACATGATTTTAGATGGTAGGGCCCACCTGAGTTCCATATACAGCTAACTTTTTGGATATTCCCATAATTTAAAGGGGACCTATCAAATGCCGGTGTTGTTGTTTGACACGTATCACGGTGGGGTCCACACAACTCGAACTCATGGGATGTTCCCATGAGCGACCGCATAGAACCATTTCCACACACACACACACATATATATATATATATATATATATATATATATATATATATATATATATATATATATATATGCCCAGCTGAGAGTTTGCAGCCTTTTTTTTCTTTGCCGCTGAGAGTTTGCAGCTGAGAGGAGCTATACAGGCCTTCAGCGAGGGTTTGCAGCCTAAAAATGAAGCCCTCCATCTGATTGCCAATCGCTTTGCCGAGATGCACTTGAGATAGAAATCCAATTAATGCCTCCCCAGATACTAGTTACAATTCAGCTTACTGATTGAGAGCATGCTGGCGTAAGGTTCCACCCGAAGAATCAACAGCCAAAGTTTACTAAGAGTACATTCCCGTATATTGGGGTAGAATATGTTGGGACAATAACGGTTGAATTTGATCTTTTTCAATGATCTAAACCACTAATAATGGTTGGCCGCATGGTCCATGGGATGCTCTAAAAATAAAGCCCATCAAAATATGTGGACCGCACTGCTTGAATTTAGATTACAATGGACAAACTTTCACAGCGATTAATATGGTGTGGCCTGAAGATGTGGCCTGGTCGATTACTCACGACCGAACAATCTTGACATTTGATTTGTCAACACTTGTTTATTGAAATAAGATCATTGGATATTTTCACCTTTATTCATTGAATAAATGGCTGCTAACTAAATTATTAGAAAACTAATCAAGTAAATTTTTTTGTTTATATACATCTAAATTGGGCACATGATTTAAACCATTATAAATTAGAATTACCTGTATGTCACATCTATGATTTCTAAGTTATTTATAAATGCTCGTACTTTTATCAGCTTCCACCGGACAATATAGGTATACAAAATGAAAAATACATGCAATAGACTAAAATTAATTTTTTGTCATTTATGATGAAAAAAATTAGATTAGAATCTTACATGAAACCTAGGATGGAAATGCTGGATGGAGAAATTAGAATGGATAAACACATGACCATCTTCTGGTTGGTAGGAGTCCATTAATTTACATTAAGTCAAAAATATGATAATAAGCAAGTCAAGCATTGTTCAATGGAAAACAAAACACAAATCAACAACATTACATATGCCTAACGGCCATTACTGCTCCTTGTTGACATCAAGGGTTTGATTTTATTTTTAGTAAGTGAGTGACTCGATCAGTTCAAGTAATATCTAGTCAACTGAGTGATCAATCAAGTTGACACAAAGAGTCAATTCAAGTATAGGCGAGCAAAGCTAATACTGAGTTACTGATGTAGAGAGGGTCACGTGACAATTTCCGGGCCAAGATGGATCAGACAAGGATTATAGAAGTGATCTGGACCAGTGGAACTTAAAATAGACGTATCTCGGAAATCGAAATGAGCTATCGGACATACCATATATGATTTTGGGGTAGGATGAGCTACTTTAGCCACCCAACCCATTACGTCAGGTTGCCCACGCCAAATTTGCAAAATGCCATCAGATCAACGATTGAATTCATGTTTTAATTTCATTTTTACTATTTATAGTAAGTTTTAGTTTAAGTATAACTCTTTATCCATTAGGCTTTAGGAGTTGTGTCCAACATGAAAAGTGCTTAGAATAATTAGGGGAACATCATGATTCAGCCAAATAGGACACTTACTATTTTTTCCAAAAACCATGCGCACTAGTAGTAATCACGACCATCTATAAATAGTAAGTTTACTATTTATAGTAAGTCATGAATTCTAAGAGTTTTAGTTGTAGTTTAATTTTGAAACTTCTTCCATGGCTTAGTATCCCTATTTAAAGGGTGTAATCATGTTTTTCATCATCAATCAAATTATTATGATTATTTTAGAATTTATTTCTATTTTTATTTCTTTTATTGTGGATTCAAGAAATCTCTGTGTGGAGTCCAGAGAAACTCCGTGGATTCAGAGCAGTTATCTTAGAAGAAGACAGTGCTCGATCTCTACACGTCCTTCCCTGTGTCAGTGTCTCATCGACTCATCTCAACATTCTCCCAAAATTGAGTTGACTTGGGTGAGTTTTGAGTGCAACTCAGTTCGAATTTTGCCTACTCCAATTGACTTGCGCAAGATTCAAGTTGAGTGGGCGTGTTTTAAATATATGGCTTAAAATAGTCAATCAGCCAAGTTGGTTAAGAAGTACCTTTTATAAAGAAAATTAATGTTGCAAGATAAGAGTCATTTGATGCTTTGTGCTGAGGTAGCTAGTAATAAAATACAACAACATTTGTTCATCAGCTAGGGAACCACGAAGCTTATCCAACATATCTTAAGATGCTGCTGTAAGAAATCTGGTGTACTAACTTATATATACAATAAGGGTCTGTTGGGATGAACCCAAATTGCAAGCAGAACTAATTTTGGAAAAGATGGCTTTCTCAAGACGTACGTCCAAATGCAACTGATGGCACACTAACAATATACGCACCTATACTACCAATAAAAACTAGGTTAGAACTGTCCACCATGATAAACTAATGCATGTTTCTGTCAGGTAAATCAATATACAAAGTAGGTAGACCCCATGCGTCATGATCACCCCACATAGAATGTCATGCCCGTGGTGCTCATGCATTAGATATCTCTTTCACATCAAATGACAATCACGTCATTGTAATCTCTTATAATTTGTACCGCCCATCCTTTCCGGCTCATCATTCGCATTGGTAGAAAAATAATAATAATAATAATAATAATAATAATAATAATAATAAAATAAACCCATTTCTATAAACAAAGGTTCAAAACATCATAGTCATGATACTCTCGAACTAATCTGTCAATGGATGCCGGGATCTCGGGATACTAAAGCACCCAACTAATGTTGAAAATTGGTGTATCCATCTTCTATGGTTCACTACCAAAGAAGTCTCTTATGTCATGTTGTATCCGGCTAGTGCAGATGAAGCGATATTGTTCTTGAACCATATCAGTGTGTATCAGTTAATACGTATCCGCGTGGGGTGATACCTTAGACCTTGCATCCAACCAGGCTCAATAAGACTTAAACCTAGGAACCATTAGATTATAGTTATTGTGTATGATGGTCTATTACATTCTGTATGTGAAAATTTTGTGCTCTCATCACCGGTCCCCATTTGAATAAAGGAAGATGGTTACATCAATTTAGTGGCTGCTGTGAAACTTATTAATCACGAGCCCTTGATGAAGGTATGGTGGAATATGTTTTATGTAGCTAACCCTAATTATTTGGAATAAAGCTCGGAAGATGATGATAATGATGATGAGTAAGAATTAGGTCCATTTGCATATGGATTGAAATTGGGTCCACATTTTGATAGATGGAGGTTTTTCCATAGTCACCATTTTCATAACTTTCTACACTAACATGAATAAATTGATAGAGGGTTCCGCGTGCATGACTTACTACTCGTCAATTCTTTACCTCCATTTTCATGTGGGGGTTCCACATTTTGATTTACGAAGGTCTTCTGATAGTCACCATCTGTACAACTTTTTAAGTTAGCATGAATAAATTGATATGGGGTTCAACATGACTCACTCCCTCGTCAATCCTTTGCCTCTATTTTCACATGTAGGTTCTACATTTTGATAGATAGAGATTTTTCCATAGTCACCATTTGCACCACTTTCTACACTAGCATGAATAAATTGATGAGGGTTCGATGTGCATGACTTACTACTCATTAATCCTGTACCTTTCTTTTCATGTGGGGGTTCACATTTTGATAGATGAAGGTCTTTTAATAGTAACCATCTATATATATAGCTTTTTAAGTTAGCATGAATAAATTGATAGGAGATTCTATGTGCATGACTCACTCCTCGTCAATCATTTGCCACTCTTTTCACATGTGGGGTCCATATTTTGATATATGGAGGTTTTTCCATAGTCACTATTTGCACAAATTTTTACACTAGTATGAGTAAATTGATAGGGGATTTGATGTGCATGACTTGTTACTCGTCAATCCTTTGCCTCTATTTTCATGTGAGGGGTCCACGTTTTTATAGATGAAGGACTTTTAACGGTTACCATCTACGCAACTTTCTAAGTTAGCATGAATAAATTGATGAGCGGTTTGACATGCATGACTCGCTCCTCATCGATCATTTGCCTTTCTTTTCACGTGTGGGGTCCATATTTTGATAGATGGAGGTTTTTCTATGGTCATCATTTGCACAACTTTTTATACTACCATAAATAAATTGATAGAGGGGTTCGACGTGCATGACTTGCTACTCATAAATCTTTTACCTCTCTTTTCATATGGGAGGTCCATATTTTAATAGAAGAATGTCTTTTAATGGTCACCATCTGCACAACTTTCTAAGTTAGAGTGAATAAATTGATAGGGGGTTCGACGTGGCCCACTCCTCGTCAATACTTGTGAGGTCCATGTTTTAATAGATAAAGGTTTTTCCATAGTCACCATTTACACCACTTTTTACACTCGCATGAATAAATTGATAGGGGATTCGACGTGTATGACTTGATACTTATAATCCTTTACCTCTCTTTTCATGTGGGGGGATTTTGATTGATGAAGGTCTTTCAATGGTCACAATCTGCATAGCTTTCTACGCTACCTAACATGAATAAATTGATAGTCTATTATTTAATCTTCAACTTTGCTTCAATAAAATCATCTCTTGTTAACCCATAAATTGTTGAAAATCCAAGCGGCTCAAAAAGTAAGATCATTCGGCACCTTATGAAAACAAATCACGATCTCAATTAACTGATCCAAAATTCGATTGATTAAATCTCGGTCGATTACCAAAGCTCCTTGAAAACTCTGACGACTTGATTATCTTAATAAAATGTATCTAATCGATCTAGGAGAAGCATCAAAGTCTTAGTGGTTAGGTGGATACGAACCTTAGCCTGACCTAAGGACATCTACCGGAACAGATTGACATATCTGAAGCCTAACCAATAAGAAATTGACCGAACATCCCAGTTACCAGAGAATCTTAATGACAAACTTGTAACACCCCGGGTTTTCGGCCGTGTAGGAACTCGGCTCTCGAATTCCCAGGTGTCATGGGTGCCCTAATGGGCTTCATATTTTAATTATATTTGGATGATCTTATAAGCAATAGAGAGTTTAACAAGACATGAAGCATAAGTAAGTCATAAAGCAGTATCAAGTGCCACTAAATATAAAAATATCAAAACCACAAATTCAAAATCATCTAAATAGGGAACTAGTCCCACCCATACATGACCCAAAGTGACTAGAGCCTTGGCCCATACCCCGCGGTAGCCTGAACTCAGACTAGAAGGATCCGCCGAAAGTCTGAAAGCAGGGAAGCTCCTCTTCCTCATCCATGGTCACCCCGTTTAGCTTGTCAAGCTCCGCCTCACCCGCATCTAATAACATATCTGGTTGGTGTTTTAAAACACCGTCCTAGAGTGAGAGTGAGTAGCTAACTTAGTGAGTGTCATTAGCCATAAGTTACATCAAATAACAATTCTATGATGAATTTAATGAAAAACATAAATTCATAAATCACTAACTAGTCTTTGTTAATGCATATGCATGAGTTATGTATGATACATGACCTCACCCACAACACTCCCTCGAGCAACTTCGTCTCACGTTGCGCATGACCAACACTCCCTCATTGCGACCTCAACTGTCGAGTCGTTAAAACCTAACTAATGCAATGCATAAAAAATGTATTAGTCGAGTTTTTAGTTAATTTTGTTCATCCAGCAGGTAGGGAAACTGGTACACCCCGACGATATCAATACCCTCATCCATTTGCGAGGTTAGGACCCCTCAACGTGCGAGGCCAAGACCTCGTGAATATCGTTAATCCCATCGGAGTCTCCACCCCTAATTGCAAGCATGTGGGGAGTGCTGGGAAGTGGGATCGCTTGCAGTGGCTACGAGGAGGCTTGTTACCCCAGCGTAGGCCGACAACAAGGACATAGTATCCCATTCCACCATGCCCGGCACATGAGACTGTGGATCAGTTTCTAGTTGTTATCAGTGAGCATTAGTAGCCGAGGGGTGTTCCAGGTTCCAAACAGGCGTGAGCAAACATGGTTAACAAACATGGTTGGTAGTCGGTGGACTAGATCGCCTAAGTTCAGGCGAGCAATCAACGCACGACATCGGGTGCAAGCAACCCATGTAGTCCCGCTTCGCCCGTTCGCATCCGCCCAAATCAATCGGACTAGTCACAGGATGTCCCAACCAACGGGACTGCCCTTACAAATCATAGATTCCTGACTAATCCAGAGAATGGACTACATTCAATAACATTTCTAAGCAGATGAGATTCATCTTCAAGTACAGATGGAAATAAACATATAATAAATTAAGCATAATTTCAAGATATTAAAATGAATGCAAACTACTCTTAGCAGTAGAAATTAGACGTGTGTGCATGCGGTGTCGGATTGTCTAAGAGACAAGAAGATCACAAGTCAACCATACAGCAGGAAAATACAATCATACATGCAACAAGGAAGAATATGCAGGAAATAAGATGCAAGAACGAACATACAACATAGTTCCCAGATCCAAAACAAATTGAAGACTGATCTAACATCAATTTATCAACACATGCATGTTAGGTATACTTATCAGACAAGATCCTAATTAGGTTTTCCTCTAAATTGCACATGCACATCAATCTAACATCCACAATCATTAAATTTATCCTAGAGTCGGTACTTGGTCACCTAAGAATAATGGTCGGCACCTATTCTTAGTCAGAAGTTACTGAGGTGGTCCTAGTGATGCCGGGTCCGCAAGCTCGAGTTGTCGGGGCCTTGCATTGTGTAGAACGGAGGATAGGACACATGCATGTTGCAAAAATTTAGGAAAATCGGGTTTAAGATCCCAACTTACCTTAGATGGGTTGGAATTTCTCTTCCAACGGCGGAATGCGATGAAGTTTGCCGATAGAGGAGAGGTGAGGGTGTAGGGATCTCTAAGATCCAAGCATCAAGCTCACATGCACATCAAGGTGGGCCCTCTCTCTCTCTCTCAGATTTTCTCTTACTGAAAAATCAGCAAATGGGAGAGGGTTGGGTCTTTGGGAATTAGATCCCTTGGCCTTAAGTTTCATAATATCCCTCCAATGGCCCTGTGGGAGCCCTGTATGGTTATTGGGGCCGCCCTGTCACCCCCTGGCCACCAAATTTGTCGTGTAGGTGCCACATGGCCCGATGAAGGGCTGTGCAAAATTTGAAGGCAAACAGACATGGGGTTTTATCGTATGGGTCCGATCTTCAAATGGCCCTTCGGGGCCTAGTTTTGGTTGTTGGGGCACCCTGATGCTCCCTTGGCCATGAAATCTATAGGATAAATGCTCCATGGCCCGATGAAGGGTTGTCCAAAGTTTGACGGCAAATAGACGTGAGGTTTTACCGCATGGGTCTGATTTGTGATCAACGGTCATCATTCCTCGATTGGGGTCTAGACTCTGCGGATGAGTGTGGGGAATTAATTTCAACATTTAGCATAAATTTAGAAGAGATCCGACGGCTGAAATGTCCCACATTAATATATTAAGAAAATATCCAGTGATTTTGAGTTTTAAGTCTCAGGCCAAGATTATGGCGAGTCACACTTGGCAAGTGCTGACTGGACGACGCGAGAATCTCATTTCCAGGAGTCATCTAAGTCCGTAGTTTGTGATGAACCACAAACCCAGTAAGGCGGACATTACTCTAAAATTTCAGAGCTAGTGGCCTACTAGCGGGCGGTCTAGATTTTGTTCGGGTAATTGGGGCATTTCTGCAGTAAATTGGGTAGGGAGATTTCTTGGATACAGTTGTTGAGGTATGGATTGAATAAGTTCACAGTATGGCCTACTCAAAATTAGTGAAAATGGTGATTCGGTGCTGATCACTCTAAATTATCGGTTTTAGGCTAAAAGAGTGACTGAGTTGACTTGGTTTATTAATTAAGGTTCGGGCCATAGTTGATTTGGCTTTGATTAGATCTTTAAATTAGTTATGATTGTCTTGATTAGTTAATGATGGGTCGGTTAGATTCAGGCCATATGTGAATAAATCATGGAGATAAACTTGATGTTTAAGTGATTGGTTGGGTTCATTGGTTTTTTGTTGTTGATCAATCTTATTCGTATGGTTCTTTATCGGTACCAGCCGCATATAAGCTCGCCTCGAGCGTCGATGGTTCATAAGTGATGACGTGACTAGTTTAAAAAAATTTAAGGATTTTTTTTGAAAATCTCAAAATAGCGAAAATTCAGGGTGTTACAATACCGTTCTGAAAAATTTCTTTCATACAACCTAATATACATTGAAGATTCAAATGGGTAAAAAATTATTGATCCCTACCATTGCTCGAAGACAACCATCATATTTGATCAACCGCCACAAAAAACAATGAGGAACAAACCTTGGCTGATCACTTGCACCCTCCGGAACCTTAAAAACCTCAATATATGCAATGACATGTGTTAGTTGGAGAATGAATTCAAACACCTCCCATAAAAGGGCAAGCTATTAGACCCTACTTTTTGGATGGCTGGCATCACCTAAGAAACTAATACCAACAACAATCTCTAAAATGGTTTTGAAAAATATTTTAAAAATTCAACAATGGCCCTTGCATGGGAGGCCTTTGTGGCCTATTTAAAGGGGCTCCGTATAGAGCTACTAGGAAATCAGAAATGTTCTAGAGAGTTCAGAGTAGGGTTAAAATTGAGGACATCCGACCATTCATTTTGCAAAAAAAAAAAAAAAAAAAAGGAAGAAGAAGAAGAAGAAGAAGGTGTTTTGTCTCCCTATTTTCCTTTCACAACTTGATGAAATAAGTTTGCATTCTATTTCATATGTAATCATTACAATAACAACCACTTTATTTTATTTTTATTATTATCATTTCTTGCATTGTTTTACTTTAGTTGCCTATCCTAAACTTTTAGTTTTATGAAGTAAGGTTAGGATAGCATTTTCATTCTACTTTGCCTTCCCGGAGTCTCTGACTAGATAAAGTAAGACTCATAGTACATTCATCTCTCCTCCTGCATTTTATTTTTCTTTTGCTTTTATGGATCCATTTTTGGCTCTGTGAAGTAAGGCTAGGTAGTTCTTTATTTTTATTTGCTTGCCCAACGCTTGTGGAAATATGCGAAGTATGACTAGATGTATTAATGCTAAAATTATGCGAAGTCCTCCAAAAATAAAATAATCCTACAAAGTAAAGACCTACTCATTGTGAGAGTAGAAACCTTCTTTTTCTGTCGTAAAGGTTCTTACCTAAAATCTAAGGTGGTAGACCAAATAGCAAGAGTTAATTTAGTTAGGGAATTTCACAATTCTTTAAACCCAAATTTAATTCTATAGTTTCTAGTCAGTTATAGGTTTTACTTTCTATTTGATTAGTAGCGACTTTAGTCAAACATATCACACCCGAGCAGAAATATTAAAATTTGTGGTTTTTGAAAAATCAAATTCGAAAATTTCGATATTTTTGTTTTGTCGCCAAAACATTTTTTGGAAATTTCGAATTGAAAAGTGTGGTGTGTGTTTTTGTCCCACATCGGAAATGAAAAGAAGAAAATCATGGTTTATATGTGGAGGCCTGTATAGTGTATTCTTACTTGGATCTTTTGGAGATTGAAACACTTGGGTTGCGTGTTCCAGTGCTACCTGGAATACACACGTGGGCGTGGACAGTGTGGTTTATAGTGGCACTAGTTGGCGATTATTAATCCAAAACGGTCAGCCATTTCTGAAAACGGCTAATAGCCTTGAAAGCCACAATGGTTCGAAAACGGACGGGCCATGATGATCCAACGGTCAAATCTTCCGATCAAACAGCTAAAAACGGTTAAAATTAATGATCAACTATCAGAAACGTTTTTCAAATGTTCTGAACCATTGATGACCA
The DNA here is from genome assembly GCF_029962835.1 of Magnolia sinica. Classification (NCBI taxonomy): domain Eukaryota; kingdom Viridiplantae; phylum Streptophyta; class Magnoliopsida; order Magnoliales; family Magnoliaceae; genus Magnolia; species Magnolia sinica. Next base: position 82,422,810 of record NC_080581.1, read on the forward strand.
CCTAACAATGGTCCACTCCCTGGTGCCTATATAAACTGGACCATTCCAACCCAAATTCCATCATCTCAAACTCACATCTCTCCTCATCCATCAGATCCTCCTAATTACATCTTAATTTTAGAATACTATTAATACATCATCTGTTTGATTACGCCAGAAGATCTGTTTCATTGAATTGTTCCTATATGGACCCTTCGTGATTGCTGAACGCAATATTCAAACAGACTTGTCTTATCCTAGAAGCAATTCAGTTGTAACTCATCAACAATTTGATAAGGGAGTGAATCACGCTTTAAGGACCGTATATTTTACGTGATTCAGCTTGGTGAAGTGAAAATAATTTATTTTATTTTATTTTTATTTTTCAGTATTTTCAACACATTTTAAAAACAAAACATCACACCTCATTTACACAACTGAGGAAAGGAGTGTAAGTAGGGTGCTTACACATGCCAATAGAATGATCTTAACCTTTTGAATGAGGCGCATTCAACCCTCCATGTTTACTACCCTTAAATCACATGATTAAAATCATCACATCAAAGTGCTATTTTTAAATCATAAGAAATATAAAGTGGAATTTACCTAGTAGATGTTTCAAGATGATAATTAGACCTGTTTTGTTTCTTTGATCAATCTTGATTGTCCATTTTCAACCAATTGTCATGATTTTTGCACATTATGTTGCTCCCTCACTTTATCACATACTTGTTGCCACATGGTAATTACCATACCTTTCAGCTGTGTGTATATGGAATCCAAACCGCACACAGTTGGTAGCTTTACCTCTCATATTACCTCGAAATGGTCATTCCGATCCTACAAAACTCAAGTGGAAGAAGGACACACCACATGAAGCAACGTACGACCACACATAAGATGAAGCGGATTGGCTGGTGTACCACACACCAGCTATATAGCTGATGTGTTGACGTCAGCAAGTTCCGTAGGTCCCATCATGACGTACGTGTTATATCCAAACCGTCCATCCATTTTGTGTGCTCTTTAGAAGAAAAATAAAATAAATCTAACGATCAAGCGGACCACACTGGAAAAAGAAGTGGGGGATTGAACGTCTACCATTGAAACCCTTTTGGGGTTCACAGAAGTTTTGGATCAATATGAAATTTGTTTTTCCTCTTCATCCGGGTCTTTGTGAAGTTATAAACAGATTGGATGGAAAATAAACGTTATGGTGGGCCCTACGAAAATTTTAACGGTAAAAATCATTATCTCGACTGCTATTTGTGGTGTGGTCCATTTAATCTTTCGATATGATTCATTTTTTGGTTAATACTCTAAAACGATCTATAAAAATGGATGAACGGTGTGGATATAATAAATACATTATTGTGGCGCCAATGCAACTTTGATCTCCTTTGAACCGTTCGTACAACTCGGAGCGAGTGTCTGCGCTCGTCTTCGCACGACACGTACCTACACTAGCTATATAGCTGGTGTGTGGTACACCAGCCAATCCGCTTCCACATAAGACCTACATATTCACGTGGTGTCCCACCTGAGATTTCCAGTTGCCTGAGGTTGGTATTTCCCTTCACCCCGATGGAGCGCACCTCACGAACGGGTTGGATGGAATATTCAAAAAAAGGTGCGCACCTCACGAACGGGTTGGATGGAATATTCAAAAAAAGGTGGATCCCATATTCCACCCGCAAGTTATAAATGGTGTGCATCACACTCCTTAGCTTCCCCACCCTTCTCCTTGGTGTGGCCCACCCGAGTAATGTTCATGCTGGATCTTGAAATCCAAGCAGACTAATGGGTGATTTGAGTTTCAAACTATTTGATACTCTGATAGAATAACATGCTTGAGACGCATGCACTTGTAAATTATATATATGGATATTTTAACACATATTTAACGAACTGAATTGTGTTATCCATCCTTACTAATCACAAATCCCAAATTAGATTGGTTGAACAATCCTATCTTTTGATTTGTCAACAATTATTTATTGAAATAAGATTGTTGGATACTTAAAAGGTCCAATAAAATGCCTACCAACCCCATTGTGAGAAAATCAGGAAAGCTGAAATTTTCGTTTAATATACATCTAAATTGGGACATATAAGTTTTAATTATGTAATTAGAATTACTTACATGTCATGTCTATAAATTTTAAATTATTTGTAAATGCTTGTACTTATATCAACATCCAATGGATGAATGTGACTCCAAATTGGTAGTTGAAGCAATGAGAGGGTAAATATGGTGGAAGTGTAGATATTGGTCCAACCGGATAGCGGCCAGCAGTGAAGGGGCCTTTTTCAGTTTGTTCACATTTGCCGAGAGGGTAATGGTCCGGCAGATAGTCTAGGCTGTGAAGGCAGCGATACTCAGAGGATCCAGCTTTACAGGGAGGCCTCGGAGCTCCCCGCGTCATCCGAGGGTTGGCTGTTCTGGACAAGGTTGGGCTGGGCTCCGTTAGAAAGTTTGGTAGGGGTGGGTCTCAAGTCGTCTTGAGATCCAAGTGTATAGTGATTACGATAGGCTGGCTAGGAGTTTTTTTTAGCTTCTCCATGGTCAGCCCGAAACGTCTGTCCTGTAAAGGTCTTCTGAAATCAAAGTTCAAATTTTTGAAAAATAAAAAATAAAAAATCCAATGGATGATGTGCGGATACATAATGACAAATACAATACACCGGAATTGATTTTTAATCTTCTTGTGGTGACAAAAATTAGCTTAAAATACTGAACATGAAACTAAGCAGGGAATGCTAGATGGATATGGATCGTAATTGCTAAACCCATAGTCATATTGCTGGGAATTCATGAATTTACTTTATGTTTAAAAAAAAAATGATAATAAGCAGGTCAAGCCACACTCAATTAGATTAGTGTGGAAGGTTGTATAGATGGTGACCATGGAAGGACATTATTCATCTGTTATATGGCCTCCACCTCTTTATTGCATTGTTGACTCTGAGGACTCGCACATATTTACAATTTAAGTCACCCAGAAGCTGATTGCTTGGTGACCCGGCTGCTGACCTGACGGGTGAAATTTGATTGGGCATGTGTGCCGCTATCAAAGATGGCCCCCATCAAGTACCTGAAAACGCTTTCAAACATAGATATAGGTGGCTTGGCTCAATCAATTTCTGTCATGTTGGGTCACCTTCAGGTTCACTGGATTAAAGTGTTTAACGTGCATGACTCGCTTGTACTCGTTCCTTTAGTTATCTTTTCACATCACATGCCTTGTGGAAGGATAAAAGTGTTCAACGTGCACGACGGACAAAAGCATGACTTTGAAGTCTATGTTCATACTGTCTAGTCTCTTTCCAGTACCATTGCTATGGGTACTATTCACACATGTAGAACTACAAATCCCATTTTCCCTAGGTCTAACAAGATCTGTTTCATTCATTAGATAAGCTTTATTGTGTAGATGCTAAGGCCTGAATTTTAGGTTGGATGGATCATGTGGTGAGTATACATGCCCTGTGTTATATCAAAACTGTCCATCCTTTGGGCCACCTACATAACTTTCTACACTGCTATGATGTTTATAGGAAGGGTCGATGTACATGACTCGCTAGTGGTCATTCATTTGTCTCCCTTTTCTTATCAGCATTTTATGGTGGAAGAGTGAATTTGAAGTATATATTTAGCCCAAAGAACTCCCTTTCAATGCCTAACCCATGGGAAGCGGATTGGCTGGTGTTCCACACACCAGCTGTATAGCTGGTGTAGATACGTGTCCTGCGAAGACGCTCCTCGAGCTCAAGTTGTAGATCGGTTCAATGGAGATCAAAGTTACATGGGCCTCATAATGATGTATTTATCATATCCACACTGTTCATCCATTTTTCGAGATCATTTTAGAGCATTAGACAAAAAACGCATCATATCAAAATCTCAAACTGACCACACCAAAAATAGCAGCCGTTAAAAAATTTGTAGGTCCCACCATAACGATTATTTTCCATCCAATCTATTAATAAGGTCACAAATACATGGATAAAGAGGAAAAACAAATTTCATATTGATCCAAAACTTCTGTGATCCCCAAAAGGATTTTAATGGTAGACATTCAATCCCCACTTCTTTTTGCAATGTGGTCCACTTGATATCTAGATCTGTATTTTTTTCGGCTCAAGCATTAATACGAGCTCCCAAAATGGATGGACGGATTGGATATAACAGATACCTCATGATGGGACCCACAGAACTTGCTGACGTCAATAAACCAGCTATATTGCTTGTGTGTGGTACACCAGCCAATTCGCTTCCCTACCCACGTGGCACTTTCTTAATGCTACTAGCACAAGTAGAATTACAGATCACATTCTCCTATGAAAATGCTATGCCTGAATTTTAGGTTAGATGATGGATCATGAAGTGGGCAGGGTGGGTTTGGCCTTGATTTATAGGAGCCCATGTAAAGAAAAGCTCTGTGGGTCCATGCAAATTCCCAAAACCTTTTATACACTAACATTGTTTGAGTAGACTGTCCAAATCATGTGATCTTTCAGAAATTCTTGCGAACCTATAATTATTAGAAAATAGGTACAAGTGTGAGATTGGAGACGCTGTATTTGTGTAGATGCCTTGTCTCAAAGACTGGGGTCCATAGTGACCGTCCAACCACAGAGGCCTCATCAGATCAATGGTTGGAATCGTATAAACAAGTTGTACAAATTGACAAAATATGGCATATAAATTGAAGGGCCCATATCACCAATCTAGATTGCTGAAAAGGCCAAATCGATGGATTGGTAAAAAGTGCTGGGCCCCACCATGGACAGACTGGACAATCCGTGCTGTGGATTGATCCAGACCAGTTATCTATTTCACTCACAGATTTAATGATCCCAATCCGTGCTAGTGTTGGATTCTCTGTGGACCCCACCATGATGTATATGTTTCATCCATGTTGTCCACTCATTTTTCTAGATCAATTTATTGCATGAGCCCAAAATTAAGGTGGATCCAAAACTCAAGTAGTTTTGATTGAATGCTCGCTATTATAAACTTCTCGGGGGCCACAAAAGCTTTGGATCAAGCTGATATTTGTCTTTCCCTTCGTCCACATATGTATGACCTAATCATAAGTTGGATGTCAAATAAACATTAGGGTGGGCCCTAGGAGGTTTTTAATGGTGGAAATTCAATCCCTACTACTTCCCATAGTGTGGTCCACCTGAGATTTAGATCTGCCTCACTTGTTGGATCAAACCATAAAATGATTTGTAAAAATGGATGGACACTGGATATATAAAACACATAATGGATGGACGTCGTGGATGAAACGCATACATCATGGTGGCGCCCATGGAGCACCGACTACTAGCCACCAGCTAGTGTTGGCGTTTTTAGCCGAACCAGGTCCAGCATATGCCTAGTCAAAACCTGCCGCGTTGGGTCACCATCCGGGTCATCAGGTAGAAGGGTCTGCCGTGCATTACTCGTTCATCATAATTACTTTGGCTCTCTTTTCATTGTCATTCCTTAGCTCTCTTTTCACGTGGCATGCCTTTCATAAGAGTGACTTTGATGTCTATATACGTTCACATTACATAACTCCTTTCCAGTGCCATTGCTACACGTACGACCCTTTCTAGTATTACTCACATAAGTAGAGCTGCATATCCCAATTTTTGTTAGGTTGACAAGATCTGATCCGTTCATTAGGTAAGCTTTAGTATAGATGTTGATGCCTGAATTTTAGGTTGGATGGATCATGTGATGGGTAGGAGCGATGTCTGTGTTATATCCCTACCGTCCATCCTTTGTACCAGGTGCAAAGATTTCTAAGCTGCTATGATATTGATAGAAAGATTCTGCGTGCTTGTAACTTTGAAGTCTATGTTCACACTAGAGATTTCCTTTTCAGCAGCTCCTCCATGTGACCCTTTCCTATGCTACTTGCACATTTAAAACTACATATCACATCCTCCTCCAGTGTAGATGCTGAGGCTTAAATTTTAGGTTGCATGGATCACGTGGTGGGTTTGAGTTAAATCTAGAGTTTGAGATTAACCATTTAAAACAATTGCTAAAACTGGTTAGTTTTCAATATCTATCGCTTAATGTTTTTAAAATAGAAACCAGATATATTCATACGCAATCATTCATATTCATACCAGATGCAATCCGGTTGCATGGCATATAAACGTCGCTGTGGGTTGGAGGAAGGCTCTAATGGTGGGAGTTTCCATCTCAAGTAGATAGAACAAACTCACTTAGGATGCGACATATGTCTCCACCTATTACTGCCTTGAGATGGTCCGAGTCATGTTTGTCATGTGTTTGGCTCTAATGGTGGGAGTTTCCATCTCAAGTAGATAGAACAAACTCACTTAGGATGCGACATGTCTCCACCTATTACTGCCTTGAGATGGACCGAGTCATGTTTGTCATGTGTTAAGGATTGAGGTTGTCATGTGTTAAAGTTCTAGGTCGTAGCTGTTATATGTAAAGGGTCGAGGTTGCCAAGGTCTATGTCGTAGTTATTATATGTTAAGGGTTAAGGTTGTTATATGGTGAGAGTTAATGTTGTCATGTGTCGTAGTTGTAGTTGTCATGTTATATGAGTTGAGGTTGTCATGCATTAAGGGTTATAAGGCTTACCATGGGATATGTGTTGAATCCATAGGCCAAGGAATATGAGTTACATCAAAAAAATTCTATGGGCACAATAAGTTTTCAATGATAGGTTTTCAATGATAAGTTTTTAAGCTCATGCCATAAAATGATTTGGCAAAACATTTGAAAGGTGTGGATTTCTCACAAACACCGTAATGAGCCCCACACTGTTTATCCCATTGGAATCCCTCTCACCATCACACACTAGGCTTAACCCAGAACATAGTCAAGGGCAAGTTGTTCCGATATATATATATATATATATATATATATATATATATATATATATATATATATATATATATATATATATATATATATATATATATATATATATATATATATATATATATATATATGGGAAAAGGTACTATGCACTCAACCTCACGATAAGCTCCCATGAGGTTGAGCTGTGTGGGCCTTACCGTGATGCATGTCTACCATCAACACCGTGCATTTGATGGGTCCCCTCTAAATTATGGGATATCCCAAAAATCAGCCGTATACGGAACTCAGGTGGGCCATACCATCTAAAATCATGTGAAGACATGCCAAAAACATATAAAAGCACTTGGTGGGGCCCCCCTGAGTTTTTAATGTTGTTGAAACTTGGTTTGAACCCTCATCCAAGTGGGACACACATAATGGATGGGCTGGATTTGCAAACAACATCTCGGTGGGCCCAAAAAAATGATTATGAATGTTTTAATGGTGCACAGCCCCTCCCCACTTCTGTATGTGGTGTGGCCCACACAAGTCACAGATTGACTTGATTTTTGAGATCTAGGCCCACAGGAATGGTGCATCTAACTGATGGGGTAGATGGTTGAAACGCATCACGGTGGGGCCCACACAGCTCGACCTCATGGGACGTTCCCATTAGCTCTAGCGCATAGTACCTTTTCCTATATATATATATATATATATATATATATATATATATATATATATATATATATATATATATATATATATATGCGCGCTCGACGTCACGATAAGCTCCTGTGAGGTCAAGCTGTGTGGGCCCCACCATGATGCGTGTCGACCATCAACACCGTGCATTTGATGGGTCCCTTCTAAATTATAGGAAATCCCAAAAATCAGCCGTATGCGGAACTCAGGTGGGCCATACCATCTAAAATCATGTCAAGACACCGTTAAAACATATAAAAGGACTTGGTAGGGCCCCCCTGAGTTTTTAATGCTGCTGAAACTTGGTCTGAACCCTCATCCAAGTGGGACACACATAATGGATGGGCTGGATTTGCAAACCACATCTCGGTGGGCCCAAAAAACTGATTATGAATGTTTTAATGGTGCACGGCTCCTCCTCACTTTTGTATGTGGTGTGGCCCACACAAGTCACGGATTGACTTGATTTTTGAGACCTAGGCCTACGATGGAATGGTGTATCTGACTGATGGGGCAGATTTTCGAAACGCATCACGGTGGGGCCCACACAGCTCGACCTCATGGGACGGACTCGTGAGGTCGGGTGCATATTACCTTTTCCCTTTTATATATATATATATATATTGTCAAAAATGTATCAGGTTTAGCCACGGAATTTCTTAAAACCTTTCAATTTTGCAATAGCGTAAAGCTACTTTAGTCAAAATTCAAAAACAAAAAGTAAAATACAGCGAGCAGGTTACTTTACTCGGCCCGTCTACGCGCCTGTACGATTTTGCCGACCTTGAATTCTGAGGAAATAGGGACACGTTTGTCATTGCACTGGTGCCTTGTTTCAGAGACTTGGGCACCCATTGGGACGGTGTAATTGTACTGGTACCTTGTCTCAAAGACTTGGGTCCACATTGACCACCGCTTTTTCTTTTTTTATTTTTTATTTTATATTTTTTTAACTTGATGGCTGTTCACCTGCGGGGTCACTTGGGATCATGGATTTGAGGGGTTTGAAGGGAATCCAAATCCCTTAGTATGTTTGGCACATAAAGTTAATGGGGCCTTAAAATTATGGGGGTTCCAAAATTTCTTCCACAGGGTTTGATATACGAGGTGAAGGCTTAGATTACATCTAAAATCCTTCCAAGAATTGCCTATGTAGATCACCAGGTTATTAATCTATTAGACATACGACTCATTGACAATATCTCATGACAAACGTATTATCAATTGCATCACCATAAATACTTTAATACGATGATTTGTGCCGATTAGACATATGACTCACTGGCAATATACCAAGACATTCGTGTTATCAATTGCATCACCATAAATACTTTAATATGATGATTTGTGCTGTCCAAATGCTACTTGTAAACCAACAATTAAAAAAATCATTGGTTAGTCACTTGGATGTTATCCTGTTCCTGTAGCCCATCCGAGACTTGGAATTTCATCGCAAAGTATATATTTTAATGGGCTTATTACAACTATTATGTCAAACATTACATAAGCTAATTAAGTATATTAAAGTTGATTTAGTAATTAAATTCAAATCTCTACAGATATACTATAGAAAGTTACTTTTGAATTAGAGGGGATACTGAATCCAGCGTACTAAACACAACAAGATGATTTCAAATCCAGAGAGTTCGAAATGGAGAGGATTCCAAATCCATGCTCCCAAACAGGCCATAGGCTGTCCAACCATGGCTGCATCGTCAGATCAGGTTAAGATCGTTATTAATAGGAAGAACATAATGACAAAATATGGAACGTATACTAAAGAACTCAAATCACCATCTATACCGCTGAAAAGGCCAAATTGATTTGTAAAAATTTCTGGGGCCCACCATGGACATATTGGACAACCTAGCTGTGTATTGATCCAGACCAGTTATCTATTTGACAGACAGATTTGATGACCCCAATGATGGGCGCTTTATTGAATAATACGGTTCAATCCATTGCAGCTTGGAGGATGGTTTTCTTTGATCACTGGTAGGGCCCATAGCAGATGGTGTAGATAGTTTGGATCGATCCATGGTGACCGCCAAGACCGTTCCTCAGAAAATTCGGGAGACAAAAATGAGGAAAATAAAAAGAAGCAACACATTTTAAAAAAAAAAAAAAAAAAAAAAATTTGATGTAAAGAATGAAGAAAAGATGACCTTAGCAAGGGATACCGGACGCGGATTTCCTGCGAAAGCCTTTTAAGATCCTGCGCTGAAAACTTAGATGGACCCACAGTGATGTTGGTGAGAAATCCACCATTCATCCGTTTTGTGAGATTACTACAGGACATGAGCCCAAAATTGAGCAGGCTACAAGACTCAACTGGGCGGCACTAAAGGAAAAGGTGGGTGAGGAAATTACTACTGTTGAAACCTTCATGAAGTTGAGAGTGATGTTTACATGCCATCTAAACCGTTCATAACGTTATTTCTAAATAGATGAACTGAAAACACAAATATTAGCCTGATTCAAAAATTCCTTGGCCCCCAGTATATTTCAACTGTGGAAGTCACGTTTTAAGACCACCTGAGAATTGGATCTGGCTAATTTTTGACCTCATGTCTTAAAATGAGCTTGCAGGATGGACGGGGTGGATTTCTCACAAAAATTGGCCCCACCCCAGTGGAGGAACTTCGTGTGAAAGGCTTTCACAGGAAATCCGCGTCTGGGGGACGGCGTGACCAGTGGTCCTCGTCTCTCACAGCTGTGCGTCATTTCAATGGGAAACAAAATGGAAAGTCCCTTCCCTTGTTTGCCTATATAATGCCTCCCAACCTTTGCCCATCCCACACATCTCAAATCCCCCCAACCAAAGCAAATGGATCTCCTCGTCTCTGCTACTAGTAAAGCCTTTCCATTTCCTATCTTCTCCATTCTCCGAATTCTCTTTCTCTCTTCCCTCCTTCTCTTCTCCTCTTTTGTCTTTGCCACTGAAAACAACAGTAGGGCCTTGCCAACCCAACTTCAATGCATTGAAGACCATTTCTCTGCATTGCTCAGCTTGAAGCAGGGCTTTAACTTCTCTAATGACAGCAAGACTACACTGTCCTCTTGGAATCCTGATAACAGAGATTGCTGCTCATGGGAAGGCATCACGTGCGATGGTGCCACCGGTCACGTGATCAGCCTCGACCTCAGCGATCTCAGTATCTCCGGTCAGATTGATTTTGAAAGCCTCTTTCATCTTCGAAGCCTGCAGAGTCTCAACCTCGCTTACAATAACTTCGATTCCTCTCCAATCCCATCTGGTTTCGACCAACTCACCAGCTTGACCCATCTCAACCTTTCTTCTTCAGATTTTTATGGCCAAATCCCGTCGGAGATCTCAATCTTAACCAGTTTGGTTTCCCTCGATCTATCTTACAATCCTCTTCAACTCAATAACCCTAACATGGGAACACTCCTCCAAAACCTATCTAGTCTGAGAGAACTCTATCTCGACTATGTAAACATCTCAGCCCAGGGTAGTGAGTGGGGCCCAGCTCTATCCTCTTCACTCCCTCGTCTCCGCAAGTTGAGCTTGAGTGATTGTTATCTTTCAGGTCCCATTCATTCCTCCCTTTTAAAACTCCATTTCCTAAGTGAACTCGACCTCAGCTACAACAATCCCTTTTCTGTTGTACCCAACTTCATGGGGAACTTCTCTTCTTTAACATCACTGCGTCTCATTGGTTGTGGATTGCAAGGTGAATTTCCGGAGAGTATTTTCAGGCTGCCAAACCTAAAAACTCTCTATTTATCTTACAATCCACTTCTCACAGGTGAAATCCCTCAGAACAATACTCTCCGGGAGCTGTTCCTATCCAACACTGGATTTTGTAGCAAGCTACGGGATTCGTTTGGTAATTCCAAAATGCTGACCATGTTAGCACTCGGAGGATGCAACTTGTCTGGGCCATTTCCATCATGGCTTGTGAACCTCGACAAACTCGTGAATTTGGATCTTTCCTCCAATGCTCTCAGCGGACCATTGCCATCATGGCTTGTGAAGCTCGACAAGCTCGAAAAGTTGGATCTTTCGTACAATGGTTTCAGTGGTCCAATCCCTTCTTCCTATGGCAACGCACTTCAAAATCTTAAAGAGCTCCATTTTTCCAACAATTCACTTAGTGGGACCATCCCGTCGTCGTTGTTTTCACTCCCGTTGTTACGAGTGCTGGATCTCTCAGTAAACCAATTTAGCGGTCGGCTTGGCAAGTTCCACAATGCATCCTCTTCACCATTAGAGAAAATCTTATTGGATAACAACAACTTGGAAGGGCCTATTCCAAGGTCGATCTTTGAACTCACCAAGCTTACATTCCTCAGGCTTCAATCCAATAGTTTCAACGGCTCCATTCCTTCTTTTCATGAAAATGAGCTTCGGAATTGTGAACGTCTTTTCTTGTCCAACAATTCACTTAGTGGGACCATCCCATCCTCATTGTTTTCACTTCCATCAGTACGAGTGTTGGATCTCTCAATAAACCAATTTAGTGGCCAGCTTGGCGAGTTCCACAACACATCCTCTTCTCTATTAGAGAAAATCTATTTGGATCACAACAACTTGCAGGGGCCTATTCATATGTCCATCTTTGAACTCACAAATCTTAAATACCTCATGCTTTCATCAAATAATTTCAGTGGTGATGTGGACCTTTCCTTATTTAAATCCCTTAAGAAACTCCAATTCCTTGATCTTTCAGATAATAACTTCTCAGTCCATGACGGTGGAAGCAATTCTACGTCCATATCCTTCCCCCATATTGTATATTTGTTATTGAGGTCTTGCAACATTAGTAAATTTCCAGACATCTTGAAAAACCAAGAGGAATTGTATTCTTTAGACCTTTCCAACAATAGAATCAATGGTGAAATACCCAACTGGATATGGAGTGTTGGAAATGGAATCTTGGCTAATTTGAATCTTTCTCATAATGCTTTGAAGGGATTAGAGCAACCTTTTCCTCTTCTTTCCTTAAGTTCATTAGAATACCTTGATCTAAGTTTTAACATGTTAGAAGGCTCTATTCCAATCCCTCCACCCTTCATCTATTTCTTTTCACTTTCGAGCAATAATCTTAGTGGAGAAGTTCCCTTGCTGCTTTGCAATTATACATTCTTACAAGTCCTCGACCTATCTGAAAATTACTTCAATGGTTCGATTCCGCAATGTTTGGGTGAAGTCAGTGATGCCCTCACTGTGTTGAATCTTGGAGGAAATGCATTTCATGGCACCTTGCTTCAAACATTCAAAGATGAATGCACTCTAGAGACGCTTGATCTCAATGGAAATCGGTTGGAAGGGCAGGTGCCAAGGTCTTTGGCCAAGTGCAAGAAGTTGGAGGTGTTAAACCTTGGAAATAATCAAATACATGACACCTTCCCTTTTTGGTTGGAAAATTTGTCCCAGTTGCGTGTTCTCATCTTGGGATCTAACAAATTTCATGGCACCATTGCACACCCCCTAACAAACCACACCTTTCCACTATTACAAATCTTCGACCTCTCTTCCAATAGCTTCATGGGTAGCTTGCCATCAAATATGTTCAAGAGCTGGAAGGCAATGATGGTGGAGGAGGGAAAATCCCAATCTCAGTTCCTTAGCAAAAAAATTAGAAATGGATACTATCAAGATAAAGTGACTATAGTGAGCAAAGGGCTAGAATTGGAACTGGTAAAGATCCTTACTGCTTTCACGGTAGTTGATCTCTCAAGTAACCAATTTCATGGGGATATCTCAGAATCAGTTGGGGATTTAATGTCACTGCGGGTGCTTAATATGTCATACAACCGTTTCACAGGCCGAATTCCAGCATCACTTGGGAATATAAAGGATCTTGAATCATTAGATCTCTCAAATAATAGTCTGTCAGGGAAGATCCCTCTACAGTTAACAAATCTAACGTTCCTTGAGGTGTTGAACCTTTCGCAGAACTTCCTTGTAGGAAGCATACCACAAGGTCAACAATTCAATACGTTCACGGATAAATCATTTCTAGGGAACTTGGGATTATGTGGTCCTCCATTGTTGAAGAAATGCGAAAACGCTGAGGCTTCACCACCATTTGCACAATCACAAAACAAATATGACTGGGACTGGGAGTATGTGTGTATTGGGTTTGGAGTTGGATATGGAGTGGGAATTGGTACTCTTGTATGGACCCTAGTACTTTGGACAAAGGGATTGAGAGAATACACTATATTCATTGACAGAATGCTTTTGTTGATTTTTCCATGTGATGCATTTTATTTAATGCACCGATACTGAGAGGACTGGAGCTAGGAGAAGAGTGAAAGAACTCAAAGGAACTGAAGCACCAGAGAAGAAGGATGATGAATCTGCTGCTCGTTATCCTACATGCGCTAGTTGGTGTTGCCTTTGTGGTGTCTTGGATGAAGGTGGCAGTGTCTCTGTTGTTGTGACTTCCTCCGGTTGTTGTAGTGGTTGTTGTGGTTTCTGTTGTTGTATCAAAATAGTATAGTATAGGATTTTTTTTTTTTTTTTTTTTTAAATTTTTATAACTTGTAGTGATTGTTGTGGTTTCTGTTGTATCAAAATAGTATAATTAAAAAAAAAAAAAAAAAAAAAATCACATGCACGCATACTCACAGGGGCACTTGAACTCAGGACCTTAGTGTTGAAACACACTATCTACAGCTGATCAATGGGTTGGAACCCAAAGTGTTGTTTTAGCTGCTTTTTTTTTTTTTTTCTTTTTTTTTAATATTTAAATCATTATTATTACATTTACATTCATTCAGGTAGACACCGTAGAAAGAAATGGGTTTCAGCTATCTCACATTTCCATATTTCCACTAAACAGAACTGACCAAAAAATAAATAAACAAATAGACTTAAAAAATATATACACGCAAAGACAGGTACATGACCCACGCAGGAACCAGACAGCTAGCGGGCCACAGACCAGCAGTTGCACTAAAAAAAATCACTGGAAGCATTTCTTCGAATCACCGAAGTTCCCAAACCGGGACAGCAGCTAAAATTTCAGCCCCTAAACCCTCGAACCACTGATAAGCAAAAGACTGCAAAAGCAGAGTCTCTGCTCTGAATTTTAAGACCGTAGTATCTTGCTAACGAAAACCGACTTCCCTTTAACAACAGGCAGCCTACGGACCACTTCAAATAGGCAGGCAGATCCGCCATGCTGAACTGGGTAATGCTGCTAGATCACTACCAGCATACCAAGATTTCGAGTCCGGACTATCCGATAAATGGAGGCGGATATTGGTCAATTGCAAAATACTGCCCAAAAACCAACATTTAGCGAACAGATTTTATTTGCTTTTGCGACGGATTATGGTTCATAGTAAATTCACTTTTGCCTCAAGCTTCTATTTTATTTATTTACTTCTTTTTTTTTTTCAGTAGAATTTGGTGGAAAATTGTACATTGTAGTTTAAGAAGTGATTTCTAATAGAATTTTAGTGGTTTAATTGTGTTTATTTGTATCTACTTGTATCAATTGATTGAATGCATCAATTTTATTTATTTATTTATTTTTTGTGTATCAATTGAGCAGAATTTATTATTATTATTATTATTTGCTTTAAAACTGATATTTAAATGCTTTGCAATATCACATGAAAAATCCCACTTTACATCCTTAGTATTTTATTAAAAATCGAGTTCTACAAAATAAAGTTCGAAAAAATTTGAGATTAAAAAAATCCCAGAACTTCCAGTGCCAAACAAACAGCGACAGCGGCCTTGGACTGCTATGAAGTTGCGAAGCACCACACCACCGGCCCCACTTGCAAGAAAAAAAACAAAAGGAAGAGAGGCAAATGCTCCCAGACACCACCCTTCCACCATTCGCAAACACTCCCACAGACCCAGAGACGCCACCCAAAATACAATACCTCAACAATTGCTACCACCCTGCCTGCTGCCACACCTTCCTTTCTACAAGATCTGCCATGCAGACTGATGATATAAACTCCTGCAGCAACACTAACAGAATCCTCCAGCCATAGACTCTGACTCCATCCTACTTCCGAGAGCTGCAAAAGAAACCAAAATCCAATCAGCCGCACCGATACGAAGAACCTTCTGGGTACAGAAACCTGGCTCAAGGAAGATTCATGATGCAGGGATGGATGTGATGAGGTTGATCACTGTCTTCCTCGGGGGATAATTACTCTGAATCCATGGAGCTTCTCTGGACTCCTCACAGAGATTCCTCAAATCCATGAGAAAAAATAGAAAAATAGAAAAAAATTATAATATAAATTCAAAAATAAATTAATTGATAATAAAAATGAATTTACAGTCCTTTAAATAGTCATATCAAACATAGCAAGAAGTTTCAGAATCAAACTCAACTCAAACTCCCTATAAACATGACTTGCTATTTATTATTTATACACCATAACCAGCTGAAAATAGTGTCCAATTTGGCCTAACCTTGTTATTCTCCTAATTTTTCTAAGCCCTTTTCACGTTGGGCACAACTCCTAAAGCTCAAAGTATCAAGAGTCATGATGGAACTAAAAACTCATTATAAATAGTAAAAATGAAATCAAAATAAACTTTCAACCATCAATATGATGGAATCTCGCAAATCCGGCGTGGGGAACCTGGCAGAGGGAGATGATTGGCTAAAGTAGCTTCTCATACCCAAAATCATATATTGTACATTAAATAACTCATTCCAGTTTGCAAGATACGCTTGCCTTGGGGTTCCGACGGTTCTGATCATGCCTCCGATCGGGCCTTCTCTGGTCCATCGTGGCCATGAAAGTGTCCACGACCTACTCTACATCAATTCCGTGACCCACCATATACATAGCTTAGCAACCAATGCAAGCGAGCTTAAGCCCAGCACCCACTGATGAAGATCAGGACAATGAATCTTGTGCAAAAATAGGGCCGATGCATCCAACGATGCCAACCTTCTAGCACCATCTAACCAGAGTCAACTACAGAAGCCTACTGAACGTCAAGCAATACAGATACAAGTCGCATCTGAATCATCGAAACTAGGACTGAAAGTTGGGCAGCTTCAACTTGACCGACCCGACATTAAGTTGGGCTCGAGCAGGATATATCGAGTCCGATCTCGGGCTTGGGCTATACAAACACCAACTCAATAAAACTTGGGTCGGGCTCGGGTTGAGGCCTTGGGTTGCCCGACCCAATCCGAACTTGATCAATATATAAGTTACTAACAAATTATAATTGAGTGTGGATTGTCTGTGTTGAAGGTATAAGAAATTCCAATGTTGTTGGGTCTCATTGGTCCACATCATTTCCAATGACTCATGCTAACAAGTTATGCTGGATTTCTCTCCCAAATAAATTGTGTACTATACAATACAACTTTTAAAGGAGTAGTCCTATATTTTAGCTTGTTTGTTTATAAAAAAAAAAAAAAAAAAAAAAAAAAAAAAAAAAAAAAAAAAAAAAGTGAAGTTCTTTGCTATAAATGACTACATATATAATTAATAAAATCATAGATAAAAAAAAAAAAGCATAATATTGAAATACAATATACTAATGTAATAATAAAAATATTAGCATGTATTCACCCGACCAACCCAACTAACCCGATTGAGCCCACTTGGGTTGGGCTTGGGTTGAGAATTCCCAACCCGAGGTTGGGTTGGGTTGGATTAGGGTTGAGGTATAGGAACCTTGGCTTGGGCTAGGGTTGAGCACCAACTGACCCAACCCGCTCGACCTTCAGCCCTAACTGAAACATATCCATATATTCTCAGTGGAAACACACTAATTGGAACCATGCATCGCAGCTCATATTGGCACTCTTTCAAGACTTTTTTCTTTTTCTTTTTCTTCTTGGCAGAAAATCCAACAACCCAAATCACCTGCAATGGAAAAAAAAAAAAAACAACGCACCCCATACACAGCACACCTGCTACAACATGCCACATCCACGTAGCCAACACTAGTATCCAGCAGTCATACATGTAAGCCGTTGGATGAGGAAAACGGATAGTCTCTTGCGCACGGTACCACAAGGAGTTTATATACGAGCCTTCATGTAAGCCGTAGGATGAGGAGA
This sequence comes from Magnolia sinica, assembly GCF_029962835.1. Taxonomy (NCBI): domain Eukaryota; kingdom Viridiplantae; phylum Streptophyta; class Magnoliopsida; order Magnoliales; family Magnoliaceae; genus Magnolia; species Magnolia sinica. The sequence continues at coordinate 82,440,369 of NC_080581.1, forward strand.
ACGGATGTGATTCAGCTTCATTGAGAGAGAGAGAGAGTCTTCAAAAACTAAACTCTCTCATTCACAGAGAGACTCTTGGAATTGCAAGCGAATTCGCAAGGATTCTGTGTGGGGCCTCCTATGATGTTTGTGATAAATCTAACCCGTCCATCCATTTTTCAAAATAATTTTAGGACATACAAACAAAAAGAGGAGGTTCCAAAAATTAAATGGGCCACATGAGAGGAAACAGTGGGAATTTAGTGACCACTGTTGAAACATTAAAACTTTTGTATTGGTTTAAGTTCCTGGTGTTTTCATTTCATCTTAGTGAAAATGACCTTATAAAATATAAACATCAAGGTGGAGCCTAGGAAGGTTTCAATGGTAAGCATTCCTTTCCCCACTATTTCATCTCGTATGGCCCACTTGAATTTTGGATCCTCCTCTCGTTTTTGGTATAATGTCCTAAAATGATATCTAAAAATGAATGGACGGGTTGGATTTCACACAAAGATCACAGTGGGCCTCACACAGAATCCAAAACTTCTCTACCTCCTAAGAAGTTTTTAATGGTGGACGTTCAAAACCCACTTTGTGGTCCACTTAAGCCTTGTACCTACCTCATTGTTTTTTTTTTTTTTTTTTTTAATTACTTAAAATGATGTGAGAAAAACTATGAACAACGTGGATAAAATATTTACATCACCATGGGCCCCACAGAGCCCTACCCAAACAGATAATCATCCCACGGGAGGGGGTAGGATGCAATCCGTGTCCAATTCTAGCATGCAAAGAGAGATTCTCAGCGTCAGATTAAATCGGATTGCCTGCGTACCTTATAGTAAACTGAGTTGTGCCCACCTTGAATGTATGTGGACTATCCATGCCGTCCATCCCTTTGTCCATCTAATTTAAGTGGTTGAGACCAAAATTGAAGCATATCTAAAGATCAAGTGGATCATGCCACAGGAAATAGTGAGGATAATGATTTACATCGTTGAAACCTTGTTAGGCCCCATGGTAATGTTTATTTGTCATCCAACCTGTTCATAAGATCATACAGACATGGATGAACGGAAAACAAAAATATAAGCTTGATCCAAAACTTCTGTCACCCCCAAGAAATTTTCAACAATAGAAGTTCAATTCAACTGTTTCATGTGGTGTGGTCCATTTGAACATTGTATATACTTCATTTTTGGGATCAAGCCATAAAATTATCCTGGAAAATGGATGGACGGAGAAGATAAAATACATAAATCGTGGTGGACCTCAGAAAGTTTACTCAATAAGCTAAGCAATCCCCTTCGGTCTCGGAGGGAAGCGGATTGGCTGGTGTACCACACACCAGCTATATAGCTGGTGTAGATACGTGTCGCGCTAAGACAAGGGCCGACGCTCCTCGAGCTCCAAGTTGTATGAACAGTTCAAAGGAGATCAAAGTTACATGGGCCCCACAATGATTTATTTATTATATCTACACTGTTCATCCATTTTTTGAGATCAATTTAGAGCATTAAACAAAAAATGAATCATATCCAAAGCTCAAATGGACCACACCAAAAATAGCAACAAGGACAATGATTTTCACCGTTAAAAAAATTCGTAGGGACCACCATAACATTTATTTTCCATCCAATCTATTAATAAGATCACAAATACATAGATGAAGAGGAAAAACAAATTTTATATTGATCAGAAACTTTTGTGCCCCCCAAAAGGGTTTCAATGGTAGACGTTCAATCCTCAACTGCTTTTGCAGTGTGGTACGCTTGATCTTTATATCTATCTTATCTTTGGCTCAAGCCTTAAGACGAGCTTGCCAAATGGATGAACATTTTGGATATAACACATACCTCATGATGGGACCCACCGAACTTGCCGACGTCAATACACCAGCTATATAGCTGGTGTGTGGTACACCAGCCAATCTGCTTCCTTTTCAGAGTGGCACGTGGATTAGCTAATGAGAGGTTGAGTAGTTGAAGTGATGTCACCAAGTTCTGTGGGTCCCACCATGATGTATATATTATATCCACACCGTCCATCCATTTTGAGAGATCATATTATGGCATTATCCAAAGAATGAGGTAGATCGAAAGCTCTAGTGGACCCCACCACATAAAAAAGTGGGGTGAGTGATGCCCATGGTTTAAAACTTCTAAGGGACCACTATAAATATTTCAATGGTGGACATCATCATCCCCACATTTTCCTATGGTGTGGGCCACTTGAGATTTGGATACCGTTAAATTTTAATATAATAATATAAAATTATAAGAGAAAACTTAGAGACGGTGTGGATGAGACACATACATCATCGGTGGGCCCCACAGAGTTTACTCAGTACGCAATCCGCTTTCGGAGAAGGGGCTACTCCCCCTAACACCAGCCCCATGGCTGGTGGTCATTGACATGTGGGCCCCACCATGATGTATGTGCTTCATCCATTCTGTTCATCCATTTTTAAAGATCATTTTAGGGCTTGATATTAAAAATGAGAGGAATATAAATCTCAGGTGGACCACACCGCAGGAAACCAATACTGATTGGATATCCACCATTAAAATCATCATAAGGCCCACTGTACTGTTTATTTGACATCCAATTTGTTGATTAGGTCATACAGACCCATATGAAGGGAAAAACAAAGATCAGCTTGATCTAAAACTTTTATGGCCCCCAAAAATTTTTTAATGGTTGACGTCCATTCAACACTGTTTCGTGTAATGTGGTCCACTTAAGATTGGGATATACCTCATTTTTGGTCTCATACCATAAAATGATCTAGAAAAATAGATGGACAACATAGATGAAACATATACATCATGGGAAAGGCTTTCGTGGGAAATCCGCTTACAATTCCAAGAGTCTCTCCATTAGTGTAGGAGAGAGTCTATTATCTGAAGAATCTCTCTCTCTCTCTCTCTCTCTCTCTCTCTCTCTCTCTCTCTCTCTCTATATATATATATATATATATATATATATATATAAAAGAAAAGCTTTTATGCGGTGGAACTCATGGGAACTTCCCATGAGGTCGAGCTGTGTGGGTCAACCATTACTTTTTATATGTGTGTGTGTGTGTGTGTGTGTGTGTGTGTGTGTGTGTGTGTGTTCGCGCTCGCGCACTTTGCCGAGATGCACTCGAGACAGAAATCCAATAAATGCCGTCACAGATACTAGTTACAATTCAGCTTACTAACTGAGAGTATGCTGGCGATGGTTCCACCCGAAGAATCAACAGCCATATAGTGGTATAGAATATGTTGGGACAATAACGGTTGAATTATGACATTTTCAATGATCTAAACCATTTATAATGGTGGGTCTCATGGTCCATGGGATGCTCTAACATTAAAGGCCATCAAAATATGTGGACCGCACTGCTTGAATTTAGAGTACAATGGACAAACTTTCACACCGATTAATATAGTGTGGCCCAAAGATGGGGCCTGTTCGAGTACTTATGACCGAACAATCTTAACATTTGATTTGTCAACACTTATTTATTGAAATAAGATCACTGGATATTTTCACCTTTATTCGTCAAATAAATGGCCGCTAACTAAATTATTAGAAAAGTAATCAAGTAAATTTTTTTGTTTACATACATCTAAATTGGGTGCATGATTTAAACTATTTAAGTAGAATTACTTGTATGTCACGTCTATAATTTCTAAGTTATTTATAAATGCTCGTACTTTTATCAGCTTCTACCGGACAATACACGGATACAAAATGACAAACACGTGCAATAGACTAGAATTATTTTTTTTGTCATTTATGATGACAAAAATTAGATTAGAATCTTAAACATGAGACCTAGCTAGGCAGTAAATGCTGGATGGAGAAATTAGAATCGATAAACACATGACGATCTTCTTGTTGGTAGGAGTCCATGAATTTACATTAAGTGAAAAATATGATAATAAGCAAGTTAAGCATTGATCAGATGGAAAACAAAACACAAATCAACAACATTACATTTGCCTAACGGCCATTGCCTCCTCGTTGACGTCAAGGGTTTGATTTTATTTTTAGTAAGTGAGTGACTCGATCAGTTCAAGTAATATCTAGTCAACTGAGTGATCGAGTTGATGTGACGAATCAATTCAAGTCCAAGCTAATATTGAGTTACTGATGTAGAGCCGGTCGTGGAAAATTTCATGACCAAGATGGATCAAAAAAGGCCCGGTTGATGACAGAAGTGATCTGGACCATTAGAATTTAAAATGGACATATCTCACGAACCGAAATGAGCTATCAGACATATCATATATGATTTTGGGATGGGACGAGCTACTTTAGCCACCCAAACTGCTATGTTGGGTTGCCCATGCTGAATTTGCAAAATACCATCAGATCAACAGTTGAATTCATGTTTTAATTTTGTTTTTACTACTTATAGTAAGTTTTAGTTTGAGTATCATCAGTTGGGCTTTAGGAGTTGTGTCCAACATGAAAAGTGCTTAGACTAATTAGGGGAACGTCATGATTCAGCCAAATAGGACACTATTTTTGGCTAAAAACCATGCACACTAGTAGGAACTGAAAACCATGTGCACTAGTAGGAATCATGACAGTCTCTAAATAGTAAGTTTACTATTTATAGTTAGTCGTGAATTCTAGGAGTTTTAGTTGTAGTTTAATACGGAAACTTCTTCCATGGCTTGGTATCCCTATTTCAAAGGGGTATAATCTTGTTTTTCATCATCAATCAAATTATTACGAATTTTTTAGAATTTATTTTTATTTTTATTTCTTTTCTCGTGGATTCAAGAAATATCTGTGAGCAGTCCAAATAAACTATGCGGATTCATAGTTATACCAGAGGAAGATGGTGCTCAACCTCTACAAGTCCTTCCCTTCCTCAGTTTCCCATCGACTCATTTCAAACCCTCTACAACCATAACTTGCTCACAATTCTACATCGTGTAGTGTAGCACACAGCACACAGGTCAGTATTGCATGCCACTGGTAAAGCTCTATGGGCCCCACTATGATGTATGTGTTTTATGCAGGCCGTTCATCCATTTTTCCAGCTCATTTTAAGGCTCCAAAAATGAGGCAGATCCAAAGGTGGACCATACCTTAGGAAAAAGTTGCCATTGAATGACCCCAATCAAAAACTTCTTAGGGCCCACTTTAATGTTTACTTTCCATCCAATCTGTTGATTAGGTTATAGAGACATGGATGAAGTTACAATACAAGTATCAGTATGATCCAAAACTTTTGTTTCCTATCTTGTGGTCCACCTGAGATGATCTGCTTCATTTTTTGAGTCGTGCTCTAAAATGAGCTGCCAAAATGGATGGACTGCAAGGATTAAACACATGCATCATGGTAGGCTCATAGACCTTTCCGTCCGTACCATGTGCTATGATAAGCATTCCGAGTCCCTTATGAAATGAACAGTCATGATTGAAGAAAAAGGAAAGGAATGCATCACACGAGAGCATCACTAAGTAGTGTGCTGCCCCTTCTCCACCGTACATGTGGAAAGTGATAAACAACGAGAGAACCGACGGTTCAGTTGATCTGGCCATGGAGGGACCATGGTGCAAAAGTTGAATTGAAAAGACATTCTTAACCATCTGATCTGCTGCTTGAAAATCGACGGTCTATGTCTCGTTGATCGGCTTGCCATTAACCAACCACTAACTGTCTGCCGATAATCTTGGTATCTCAGCCCATCTATGGTGGGGCCCATACCGTCCATGGATCATCGGTTGGTGTGAGTCTTTGTCTAAAATCTAGGGTGCAAACACAACAGTCCCTATCCATGTTTTCTTAAATTATTATTTAATAAATCGCTTTCTGTTTCTCTGATAGGAAACATGCTGGGTGCAGTACTCTCATCCAATTCACACAAGGAAATAAGGCATACGTGTGTGATATCTGAGCCGTTGTTCAGGCAATCCCCACCGTGGGACCCATATCTAAAGAATTATGTTGATATCATCATTAAGTGTTCCAAATGCGTTAACAAGACAAATGAACGGTCAAGATAAAACTAACCACATGCCAACCCACTAACATTTTGGACATGGGATCTAAGACAGTGGAGAATGGATGAGTGGTTCTGATATCATACACGCATGCCTCAACGTCCCTCGACAGCCCTACCTGATTGTAACCAATTTTTGGATTTCAGACCAGTAGGGGCCCATTAACATCATCAAAGGTGGGGCCCAGGTCTGTCCAAGCTCGGCCCACAAAATGAAACATGGGCCCAAGCCTAACTGGGGCCATGACAGAATTGAAATAGGTGCAAGCCAGAGCTTGGCCACCCAGCTACATGCAAGATCTGAGGGTTTCCATTAAGTGGGCCCCACCCTTCAAACTCTAAATAAAGTGGGCCAGGGGGTGAGCTCTTAGACATAGTCCGAACCAGCCCAATTAATAAACAGGCCTAAATTTTAGGGTGGGTCCCAGCTGTTGGACGTGGCCCGGCCCAGGCATGTAAGCCAATCTAGGCATCTTGATCAGACAACAGCTATATCCGGGCCCTCCATTACTGCTGCAAGCTTGACTATATCTGGCGAGGACCTGAAGCCCAGAAAGCCAACCCACCCCAGCTCATTGTCATTCCACTCTTTTACCTAAGGTAGTAGGGATATCAACAGGCGGTTCTAGAGTTGATTCAGCTCCACCATGATGTATGTATTATATCCACGCCGTCCACCTATTTTGAAAGATCATTTTAGGGTATGAACCAAAAAATGAGGCAGATCCAAAGGTTAAATAGACCACACCACAGAAATCAGTGGAGAAAATGATGCTAACCATTGATACATTCCTAGGAGCCACCATGATATTTATTTTCCATCCAACCTGTTCATAAGGTCACAAAGATATGGATGAAAGAACAACATTAATATTCGCTTCATACAAGATTTCTATGGCCCCCAAGGAATTTTCAATGGTAGGCGTTCAATTCCTATTTCTTTCTGTAGTGTGGTCCATATTAAAGGTCTATATACCTCAGTTTTAAGCTCATGAGCTAAAATGATCTCGTAAAATATATGGACGGTGTGGATATAACACATATATTATGGTGGAACCCACAGAATTTTGCCACGTCAAAACACAGGAAGTAGACCACTCAATCCGCGTACGACCCAACAGCAACTAACACCACCCATCTAGGTGCTGTTGGGTGCTGTGGTGGCCACCCTTATGTATGTTTTTTATCCACGCCGTCCATATGTTTCTCCAGCTCGTTTTAGGGCATAAACCCAAAAATGAAGCATTTAGAAAGCTCAGGTGCCTGTGTATCATTCATCACGCTATGCCAGAGTATCAAAGTTTTTCTAAATCCCGAGGGGTGTATATTTACATTTTACACCCACCCCCCATGCATACACCCGTCGTTTGAAATTAGGTGGGTGTAAATATCAATTCCCGTTATTTAGTACGTGACTTTAAGCGCCCTGTTGATAAGAAGAAGCGACAAAGCCGGTCTTCTCCCATAAGGAAAGAAAAAATGAGCATCGTAGATGAGTCCGTACAATGTCCTTTTATAATCCCGCCTAAAAACTTACTTGACCCGAGGCGATTTTTAGGGCATAGATGTTGGTTATTTTATGAAAATACCTTTGTCTGTTGGATAAAACAACTGAAAAAAGTACAAATATTTCTGATTTATATAATTACAAATCTACTTTGGTGCCTAAGGTTTTTTTTTCGGGTCCAATGAAAAAACATGAGTAGTACGTTGAGCCTAAGCGACTCAAAATCCCAAAAGAAAAATCATTTGATACTCTAGAACAACACCACAATAAATACACATGCATGTATCACAGTACAGGTGTTATGCAATCACTTTAATCAAAACCTTCAGGTCATGGTCCCATTATTTGATGGCGCATGGCCCAAGATTTGATTGATTAGATAATCATAACATCTGATTAAAGCACATCTTTTTCTTAAATCATATAACTGATTGCTATTCATTTTAACCGCCAGTCTGCGGGATACATTTTGGACGGTGAGGGTCATCATTTGGTGTGATTTTGTGGCCACGAGCTATTTGGGTTTGAGTCCATGGATAGCAATTTCCATGGATATCTTGAGTACCATGTTTAAAGGGCACTGTGACCTGGCGACGAACTTGAGTCCGAGTCGTCTCCAGTCCATTAGAATGGCTCGCATTAGCTCGATTGATCTGCTTGGGGTCTAATCAGACCTGGGCATCGAGTCGAGTTGGACCGACTTAAAGCTGACTTGACTTGATTCGTCTTTGAAATAGGCCTTAACACGAATTGGAACGGACTCAGTGCCGAGTCTAACATGCCTGACCCTATCCGAGTCCAAGTCTATACTAAACTAATCTCAACGAGTCCAACCTACTCACAAGTACTGAATCGGATCTAGCCGACACAAGTCAAGTCAAATCACCACTCAAAGCGTTGATCCATTCACCAGAATTGCAACCTCTCCTTCAGCTACACCGCATCTTAGATTTGAGACGCAACAATTGAAATATACACACACACACACACACACACAAATTGAGTGCCGATCAAGTCGAGTCCGTATTGAGTTGGATTTTGAGTTGAGTTATAGGGTGACTTAAACTCGACTCATTTTGAGTTAGGATTGGATGAAGTCGACTTGATTCGGATTGACTCATCCACTTGTTCGGATCGAGTTGGATCTGAACGAGACGGACAAGTCGAGTTTGCCGAGTCGAGTTGTCTTGTGCCCAGCTTTAGGTCTGGTCAGCTGTTACCCCGCCAGATGGTGTTTAGAACCATTATTTGGGTTCTCTGATTTGGACGGTTACGATTGAGTTGCATGCATGGCACATGTACATAAGCCGTGCGCATGAGTATGGACTATTTCACTCTTTCAGAGTATAAAGTAATTCCACTTTGAATCAAACCGTTTCCTTCCCGCCAGCGACTTGCGATTCCAATGACGTGATTTGACGCCCTCCGAAGGCATATTTGAACGCCTGAAATCAGACAAATAAGACATCCAACGTTCAAAAATAAAGCAAACAAGTCATAAAGTTGGAAACAACGGACCGTACTGCTGATAAATACCATTGTTACCCGCTCCCCATGAATTCAATCTGAAATCATGGCAGAGATCAAGGATTCCAGGGAAAATGGGTTTCACGAATCCCAACAAGCCAAGTTCTATCAGACGGCCCCGGAGAGGTTGGATCCTACGGTGGAGATATCAGGTCCCCTCCAAACGACCCCCTTGATCTTATTTAAAAGAAAGATGAGCGATCCCAATCCACTTTCCACCTTGTGGCCAACAAGGTGGATTGGGATGGCCCATCTATTGGGGATGGACCCACCTCAAAAACCACATCAAAGACAAAATCTAGCCATTCAAATGGTGGCCTTTGGCCACATATGTGGGATCATGTAAGAAGGGTGGTTGTATGATTACCCCTTGGTTATGATCAGTGATAAATGATCAATTGAGCATTTGCGGATTTTTGTACTAACTTTTGGGCTGGGGCTTAAAATTTTATTTTGTGGCAACTAATAGTTTGAGTGAATTTCATATAATTATCATGGTGGGCTAGCTCCATGCAAAATCAATAGTGGATATTTGATCTCTTCCAAATATTTTATTTTGTGCTGCCCATCTAATCCACGAGCTAACTTCATTTTATGGTTGTGGGCTGGGCAAGCTATTGATTCCATTCCCGAACAAACTAATACTGTATCTGTAATGACCCAGAATTTTGGTACACGTGCGTACACATACATATATGTACAATTGCCTTCATTGGAGTATACACACATAGACCCATGCATACATCCACGCACCCATGCACACATGTATCTATCGGCTCATGTAAATTGTGACCGTTGATGTGTGATCGTTTTGCTTGGTACGAACTATTAATTAATGTCATTAATGATTACATGATTTTGGTAGAATATATATATAAGTTTATTTATAATGCACTCTCTCAACTCATATACTTAAGACCACATGTTTAATTATTAACTAATCCAAATCTAACCAACATCAACTATTGACTGTGCACTGAGATTAATCTGATCTTAACCACTAGATTGTTGTTAAAAAATAAAATAAAAATCAAGAACAACCCATTTTTTTGTGGGAACTAACCCCGCCGTCCGTTGGCATGTGGCCCACCTGAGTTTCAGATCAGCCTCATTTTTTTTGCTTTATATCTTCTCTTTGAGTCGTGCTCTAAAATGAGCTGCCAAAATGGATGGACTGCAAGGATTAAACACATGCATCATGGTAGGCTCATAGACCTTTCCGTCCGTACCATGTGCTATGATAAGCATTCCGAGTCCCTTATGAAATGAACAGTCATGATTGAAGAAAAAGGAAAGGAATGCATCACACGAGAGCATCACTAAGTAGTGTGCTGCCCCTTCTCCACCGTACATGTGGAAAGTGATAAACAACGAGAGAACCGACGGTTCAGTTGATCTGGCCATGGAGGGACCATGGTGCAAAAGTTGAATTGAAAAGACATTCTTAACCATCTGATCTGCTGCTTGAAAATCGACGGTCTATGTCTCGTTGATCGGCTTGCCATTAACCAACCACTAACTGTCTGCCGATAATCTTGGTATCTCAGCCCATCTATGGTGGGGCCCATACCGTCCATGGATCATCGGTTGGTGTGAGTCTTTGTCTAAAATCTAGGGTGCAAACACAACAGTCCCTAACCATGTTTTCTTAAATTATTATTTAATAAATCGCTTTCTGGTTCTCTGATAGGAAACATGCTGGGTGCAGTACTCTCATCCAATTCACACAAGGAAATAAGGCATACGTGTGTGATATCTGAGCCGTTGTTCAGGCAATCCCCACCGTGGGACCCATATCTAAAGAATTATGTTGATATCATCATTAAGTGTTCCAAATGCGTTAACAAGACAAATGAACGGTCAAGATTAAACTAACCACATGCCAACCCACTAACATTTTGGACATGGGATCTAAGACAGTGGAGAATGGATGAGCGGTTCTGATATCATACACGCATGCCTCAACGTCCCTCGACAGCCCTACCTGATTGTAACCAATTTTTGGATTTCAGACCAGTAGGGGCCCATTAACATCATCAAAGGTGGGGCCCAGGTCTGTCCAAGCTCGGCCCACAAAATGAAACATGGGCCCAAGCCCAACTGGGGCCATGACAGAATTGAAATAGGTGCAAGCCAGAGCTTGGCCACCCAGCTACATGCAAGATCTGAGGGTTTCCATTAAGTGGGCCCCACCCTTCAAACTCTAAATAAAGTGGGCCAGGGGGTGAGCTCTTAGACATAGTCCGAACCAGCCCAATTAATAAACAGGCCTAAATTTTAGGGTGGGTCCCAGCTGTTGGACGTGGGCCCAGGCATGTAATCCAAACTAGGCATCTTGATCAGACAAAAGGTATATCCGGGCCCTCCATTACTGCTGCAAGCTTGACCTATATCTGGCGAGGACCTGAAGCCCAGAAAGCCAACCCACCCCAGCTCATTGTCATTCCACTCTTTTACCTAAGGTAGGGATATCAACAGGCGGTTCTAGAGTTGATTCAGCTCCACCATGATGTATGTATTATATCCACGCCGTCCATCTATTTTGGAAGATCATTTTAGTGAATGAGATGAAAAATGAGGCAGATCCAAAGGTTAAATAGACCACACCACAGAAATAAGTGGAGAAAATGATGCTAACCATTGATACATTCCTAGGAGCCACCATGATATTTATTTTCCATCCAACCTGTTCATAAGGTCACAAAGAAATGGATGAAAGAACAACATCAATATTCGCTTCATACAAGATTTCTATGGCCCCCAAGGAATTTTCAATGGTAGGCGTTCAATCCTTATTGCTTTCTGTAGTGTGGTCCATATTAAAGGTCTATATACCTCAATTTTAGGTTCATTAGCTAAAATGATCTCGAAAAATATATGGACGGTGTGGATATAACACATATGTTATAGTGGGACCTACAAAACTCTGCCACGTCAAAACACAGGGTAGTCGACCACTCAATCCGCGTCGGACCCAACACCACTCCTCTAGGTGCTGTTGGGTGCTGTGGTGGCCACCCTTATGCATGTGTTTTATCCACGCCGTCCATCTGTTTATCCAGCTCGTTTTAGGGTATAAACCCAAAAATGAAGCATTGAGAAAGCTCAGGTGCCTGTGTATCATTCATCACGCTATGCCAGAGTATCAAAGTTTTTATAAATAACGAGGGGCGTATATTTACATTTTACACCCACCCTCCATGCATACACCCGTCGTTTGAAATTAGGTGGGTGTAAATATCAATTCCCGTTATTTATTACGTGACTTTAAGCGCTTTGTTGATAAGAAGAAGTGACAAAGACGGCCTTCTCCCAAAAGCAAAAACAAAAATGAGCATCGTAGATGAGTCCGTACAATGTCCTTTTATAATCCCGCCTAAAAACTTACTTGACCCGAGGCGATTTTTAGGGCATAGATGTTGGTTATTTTATGAAAATACCTTTGTCTGTTGGATAAAACAACTGAAAAAAGTACAAATATTTCTGATTTATATAATTACAAATCTACTTTGGTGCCTAAGGTTTTTTTTTCGGGTCCAATGAAAAAACATGAGTAGTACGTTGAGCCTAAGCGACTCAAAATACAAAATAAAAAATCATTTGATACTCTAGAAGAACACCACAATCAATACACATGCATGTATCACAGTACAGCTGTTATGCATTCACTTTAATCAAAACCTTCAGGTCATGCGTCCCATTATTTGATGGCGTATGGCCGAAGATTTGATTGATTGGATAATCATAACCTCTGATTAAAGCACATCTTTTTATTAAATAAGATAATTTATTGCTATTCATTTTATCCGCCAGTTTGCGGGATACATTTTGGACGGTGAGGATCATCATTTGGTGTGATTTTGTGGCCACGATCTATTTGGGTTTGAGTCCATGGATAGCACTTTCCATGGATAGCTTGAGTACCATGTTTAAAGGGCACTGTGACCTGGCGACGAACTTGAGTCCGAGTCGTCTCCAGTCCATTAGAATGGCTCGAATAAGCTCGATTGATCTGCTTGGGGCCTAATCAGAGCTGGGCATCTAGCCGAGTTGGACTGGGGTTGGACCGAGTTAGAGCTGACCTGACTTGATTCGGCTTTGAAATAGGCCTAACATGAATTGAAATGGCCTCGGTGCTGAGTCTAACATGCCTGACCCTATCCGAGTCCAAGTCTATACTAAACTAATCTCAACGAGTCCAACCTACTCACAAGTACTGAATCGGATCTAGCCGACACAAGTCAAGTCAAATCACCACTCAAAGCGTTGATCCATTCACCAGAATTGCAACCTCTCCTTCAGCTACACCGCATCTTAGATTTGAGACGCAACAATTGAAATATACACACACACACACACACACACAAATTGAGTTTCGGGTTAAGTCGAGTCAGTACCGAGTTGGATTTTGAGTCAAGTTACAAGGTGACTTAAACTCGACTCAATTTGAGTTAGGATTGGATGAAGTTGACTCCATTTGGATTGACTCATCCACTCATTTGGATCAAGTCGGATCTGAACGAGACGGACAAGTTGAATTTGCCGAGTCGAGTCGTCTCATGCCCAGCTCTAGGTCTGGTAAGCTGTTACCCCGCCGGATGGTGTTTAGAACCATTATTTTGGTTCTCTGATTTGGACGGTTACGATTGAGTTGCATGCATGGCACATGTACATAAGTCGTGTGCATGAGTATGGAATATTTCACTCTTTCAGAGTATAAAGTAATTCCACTTTGAATTAAACCGTTTTCTTCCTGCCAGCGACTGCGATTCCAATGACGTGATTTGACGCCCTCCGAATGCATATTTGAAGGCCTGACGGATTGGCTACTCCCCCTGACACCAGCCATTGGCTGATGGTCGGTGCTCTGTGGGCCCCACCATGATGTATGTGTGTCATCCATGCCTTCCATATATTTTTATATATCATTTTATAATATAATAAAAAAAAATGAAGTATATCTCAATCTCAAATGGACCACATTATAGGAAACAGTGTTGAATGAATTTTGACCATTAAAAACATTTTTGGGGCCATAAAAGTTTTGGATCAAGCTGATATTTATTTCTTCCCTTAATCTAGGTCTTTATAACTAAATCAACAGATTGGATGTCAAATAAACAGTACAATGGGCCTTAGGAGAATTTTAATTGTGAATATCCATTCATTATTTTTTGTCCAGTGGTGTGGCACACCTAAGATTTATATCCCTATAATTTTTTGTATCAAGCCCTAAAATGATCGGTAAAAATGGATGAAACACGCACATCATGGTAGGCCAAACCGTTTTCTTCCTGCCAGCGACTGCGATTCCAATGACGTGATTTGACGCCCTCCGAATGCATATTTGAAGGCCTGAAATCAGACAAATAAGACATCCAACGTTCAAAAATAAAATAAACAAGTCTTAAAGTTGGAAACAACGGACCGTACTGCTGATAAATACCATTTTTACCCGCTCCCCATGAATTCAATCGATCTGAAATCATGGTAGAGATTAAGGATTCTAGGGAAAATGGGTTTCACGAATCCCAACAAGCCAAGTTCTATCAGACAGTCCCGGAGAGGTTGGATCCTACGGTGGAGATATCAGGTCCCCTCCAAACAACCCCCTTGATCTTATTTAAAAGAAAGATGAGCGATCCCAAATCCACTTTCCACCTTGTGGCCAACAAGGTGGATTGGGAGGGCCCATCTATTGGGGATGGACCCACCTCAAAAACCACATCAAAGACAAATTCTAGCCATTCAAATGGTGGCCTTTGGCCACATATATGGGATCATGTAAGAAGGGTGGTTGTATGATTATCCCTTGGTTATGATCAGTGATAAATGATCAATTGAGCATTTGCGGATTTTTGTACTAACTTTTGAGCGGGGGCTTAAATTTTTATTTTGTGGCAACTAATGGTTTGAGTGAATTTCATATAATTATCATGGTGGGCTAGCTCCATGCAAAATCAATAGCGAATATTTGATCTCTTCCAAATATTTTATTTTGTGTTGCCTATCTAACTCACGAGCTAACTTCATTTTATGGTTGTGGGCCGGGCAAGCTATTGATTCCATTCCCGAACTAACACTGTATCCCATTTCGAGAGGCAAGCTATTGACTCCATTCCTGATAACCCCGCTTCACCCCCAGCTGGGTGATGAAGGCAACGAATCTACCGCACAATTACACTCCTAATAGTTATAGTGGATTTCACATGCACATCATAGTGGGAGCCACTAAAAAAATCTAGGGCGTCCCCTTTGCAATGCTTGCAAGGGAGATATACCTCTGGAATGATGTGGCCCAAACTTAGAGCCCAGCGTAATATATGTGTTTTATCCATGCTGTTCGTATATGTTTCCATCTCATTTTAGGACATTATCTCAAAAATGATGGGGATCCTTAGCTCAAGGAGCCATATATACCATAGAAGATAGTGAGTATTGAAAGCCCACCTTCGAAACCTTCATAGGCCAATCCATGTTTTATTTTCCATCCAACGTGTTCACAATGTCATGAAGATTTGAATGAATGGAAAACACGAACCCTTGACCAGGTGTCGAAACTCCTAAGTGTCTGCCACCCCAGCAAGAGTAAGGACCCGACCCACCTGTTTGATCACTCATATTATATGCAATACACAAGTGTACTCCGACCCGACTGTCCATCTGTGGGGCCATACTCTAGATGGGACTTGCCTCAAAAGATCACACCTGTCGGATGATCCTCACCATCACTTGAATTGCTTTTGAGGATTAAAAATAGATAGTTAATAAAAGTCCAACAATAAACAGGTAGGATCATCTGGCCAGTCTGATATTCTGGACATGGCCCATTCAGGGAATGGATAAGCTAATGAACAGTTAGGATTTTGTGCACAAATGCAGTTAACATATGTTTCAGGGAGGAATGCTCACATGCACACTTTCTTACGTGAGCACTTGTACGCACCTTTGCATATGTGTCATGGGAACAGAATCTGAACGGTCCACATGATGCGGCACAGCTTGAAACCTTTTAATCGCAACTTTCATCCTGATACAAAAATCTGTTGGGCCATTGAAAAGAGAAATGCAAATAAGGGGAGGAAACTGTTTTATTTTTCCATAGCCCACCAGAGTTTTCTATCGGGCTGAAATTTGGGCTAGTGAGGTTTCAAGCGGTGCCTCATCACGTGGACCGTTCAGATTCTGTACCCATGACATGTATACAAAGGTGCACATGGGTGCCCACGTAAGAAGGCGTGTAGGTGAGCATTCATCTGTTTAAGGATTCAAAACTATAATCCTAACGGTTACTTTTTATGATTATTATTATTTTATTTTTATTTTAAAAAAAAAATTATTTAACAGATGAGATTAACGACAGTCCCATTGAGCAAGTGAAGCTAACCGTCCCTATAACCGACGATCCAACATTGCCAGCTTTGACGTCCCGAACATGGGTCCTTGGATTCATAAGCTGTGCCCTACTAGCGTTCTTGAATCAATTCTTCGGTTACAGACAAATCAGCCTCAGTATAACGGCAGTTTCGGCTCAGATCATCGTCCTTCCAATTGGAAAATTTATGGCTGCGACACTTCCAACAAGATCCATCCATGTCCCACTGACCAAATGGTCATTTTCGCTCAATCCTGGGCCGTTCAACCTGAAAGAACATGTCTTGATCACCATCTTTGCTAATGCGGGAGCTAATCAGGTTTATGCTGTGTTAATCGTTACCATAGTGAAGACTTTCTACCGAATAAAGTTGCACCCAGTTGCAGCTATGCTTCTGGTCCAAACCACACAGGTGAGATTTTTCTAATCAAGTTTCAAAGTGCAAGGAAGAGCCATGGCTTGGTGATTTAGACCATTGGTCTACTTAGTAGCTCCGTCAATTAGTATTGTCCTGAAAATATTGTTAATAGGCCAATTCAACCGTTAAGGATTGCTGCCTGGAGATAGACAGCGAGTGATGTAGAGAGAGAGGGACTACTCCGAATTCATGGAACTTTTCTGACTCCTCACAGAGATTCCTCGAATCTACAAGAGATGAAAATAGAAGTAAATTAATTGATAATAAAAATGAAATGACAATCCTTTAAATAATGAGTCTAAACCTAGGACAGAGTTTTAGACTCAAACTCTCTAGAAACGTGTCTTAATTATTTACCAACGGTCATGATTCCTACCAAATTTTATGGCTTTTGGCCAAAAATAGTAGGTTTCCAATTTGGCCTAACAACTTTGTTCTCCTAAATTTTTCAAGCTATTTTTATGTTGGGCACGAACTCTTGCAACTCAAAGGATCAAAAGTTATGATCATACTAAAGCTTACTATTTATAGTAAAAATAGAAATAAAATGGTCTTTCAACCGTGGATATGATGGAATCTTGCAAATCCAGCATGGACAACACAACATAGCAAGGTTGGTTGGCTAAAGTAGCTTCTCCTGCCCCAAAATCATACATGATACGTTGAAAAACTTATTTATTAAACTATTAGAAACTTGAAGTTGAAACTTATTTATTTCATTGAAAATAATATCTCGGCAGAAAATAAAAGAGGTGTGACATTGAGAGATATCTCTATAGGCATCTGATCGAACAAATAGGCATTTTAACAAGAAAATAATATCCTAATATTTACTAATATTATACCCTAAACTATTCTAATAAAAAATATACCAATCAATGAGGGCTTTTTTTAATAGTAAGAAGGCTGGTTAAATTGTTTTATCTGTAGTGATCTTGTTTTGATCATGGTGGTTATTTGTGACTGAGGAATAGATGCTTGGATATGGGTGGGCCGGTCTCTTCAGGAGGTTTCTTGTTGATTCTTAACCTTGTTCAAGTCTCTCTCTCTCTCTCTCTCTCTCTCTCTCTCTCTCTCTCTCTCTCTCTCTCTCTCTCTCTCTCTCTATAAATAAACAGCCCTGATGGAATAAGGGCCGATCAGGCCAAGCAGTGTCAGCAACCATCTACCCACACCCACATGCCACACCTGATTTAAATCTCCACCGTTCATTGTAGGGCATTGCATGATGTGGAGGTGAGACCCAAGGAAGGACTCACAAGGCTCCAGTTCTTCCTCATTGTCCTCATTTCAAGCTTCGCTTACTACATTGTCCCTAACTATCTCTTCCCTTCCATCACTACCCTCTCATTCATCTGTTGGATATGGCCTAATTCCATCACAGCCCAGCAGATCGGGTCTGGCTTACACGGCCTCAGTGTGGGGTCCTTCGCCATCGATTGGTCCACCATGGCAGGTTTCTTAGGAAGTCCCCTGGCTACTCCAGGATTTGCAATCATTAACATAATAGTTGGATTTTCCATAATTCTGTATATATTGATCCCGATTGCATACTGGACTAATACATATAATGCGAAGAGATTCCCGATCTTCTCACCTCATGTCTTCAGCTACGATGGGACGCCCTACGATGTCTCTAGGGTTTTGAATTCGACAACGTTCGAATTAAATAGAGATGGGTATAACAACTACAGCCAGGTCAACCTCAGTATCTTCTTTGTGTATACATATGGAGTGAGCTTCGCGACGTTGGCAGCTACTCTATCTCATGTTGCACTCTTCCATGGAAGGTAATGTTGTAATTTTTCTTTCTTCCTTCCTTAAATCTTTTATTAAGGTTGTTATAATTAGTTGAAGTTGGTTACTCTCACATGCTAAATGTGGTTGCGTGAGATCTGGCCGAGCGTGACCTCATGGGAAGCATGGTACTACATGAGCCAAACTGAATCAAGCTTGCTAGCTACCCGGGTCCTTACTCTTACTCTGGTGGTAGACTCTCAGGAGTTTCAACACCTGGTTGAGGGTTTGAGTGGTGAAATTCTACTACGGCGTGAGTGTGTGTGCGTGTGTTAAAAAAAAAATAAAAATAAATAAAAACTTGCTATCTACTCAGCTCGAACTCGGCTCGGTCAACAACTTTGGCCAGCTCAAGCCGAGATGGAGTTCGAGCCTACGATCTGAGTTCGAGTTTATATTTTAGGATTTTTAATGTATATAATATATATTTTATTTAAATATGAATATTTACAAAATATTTATATTAAGTGAACCCGATCTAAGTTGAATTGATTCGAGGCAAGTCAAGTTCAAGTCAACTTCTGAGTCGAGTCAAGCTCGACGAAGCTTGAAATTTTTTTAGCTCAAAAAATCAGCTCAACTCGGCTTGAATCCAGTTTCGAGCCGAGTTGAATCAAGTTTTTCCCAGTCGAGGCGAGTTAACCAAGCTAACTGATCAGTTCATGAGGTCAACCTCATGAAAAGCTTCCCGTGAGGTCGAGCTCCATGGGCCCAACCATGATATCTGATGTACATGCACTCTATACATTTGGTAGGTTCCCTGTAGGTTGTGGAATGTGCCAAAAATATGCTGTATCCAAAACATAGGTGGGCCATACCATTTGAAAACCTAAAAAATCATGCCTAAACCATCTAAAAGAACTTGGTGGGACCCACCTGAGTTTTGGAATGGCCTAAGTTTTGTTTTGACTCGTCCAAGTTGGACACACACAATGTATGGTCTAGATGTCAAAAAAAAAAAACATCCCATTGGCCCTGTGTACAATCCGGAAGATTTTAATGGATGGGCACCCACTCTCAACTCTCATTTGTGGTGTGGCCCACCTAACTCATGGATTGGCCTGATTTTTTTTACCCATGGCTTACCATTGAAGGATGCATCTGATTAATGAGATAGATGTTCCTCCCTCATCATGGTGGGGCCCACACAGCTCTACCTCATGGGAAGCTTCCCATAAGGTCAACCTCATAGTGAACGATCACTTGCTAGGATTGTTCGAGTGGTGTGAATTCAGTGCGATCAAACATAAACAATATGGTCCACTAGAACAATGGTTTGGATCATCTAGCATCCATTTACGTGGGCTGAACTTCTACATGACAATCTGTCACTAGTATTGTCCATTGGATTTATATGGCCCCGCTTCTACAGTTCCATCCATTGGCCCCCTCAGTGTCTACTTTCGATCGTGACCGATCAGTTGCTAAGATTGTCCCATTGGTGTGACGTTAGTGCAATCGCCCATAAACAATACCACCCACTAGAACAATGGTTTTGATCATCTAACCATCCATTAACATGGCCCCACTTCTACAGGACGATCTTGCGCCAAACAAGGGCTGCTTTCCGTGGTCAGATCGGGGATGTCCACACAAGACTAATGAAGAAGAACTACGAAGTAGTCCCTCAATGGTGGTTCTACGTGATATTGGTGGTGGTGGCGTCCCTGGCCATCTTCGCTCGTGAAGGCTTTGATAAGCAACAACAACTCCCTTTCTGGGGGATCCTACTCGCCTGCGGATTAGCTATCTTTTTCACCCTCCCTATTGGTATAATTACAGCTACAACAAACTGGGTAAGTGCTATATATAATCAGATTTTTGATCTGGGACCGTCTTTCAATGATCCAAACCGTTTATAAAACAGCCCTCACTTTGGATGGAGGAGAGAAAAAAGATGAACCTCTTAGATTAGTATATTTCAACCCTTCAATTATTTGAATCTTTACCCTTAAAAACGAACCGCATTGTTAACTTTAAATAGTCAAAAGGTTGAAATATTTCATTGTGAGAGTTATTTTTGACGTCGTACATCTACAATGAGATCGATTGTATAAGTAGTTTGGATCATTGAAGATATTTTTTTAATGGCCGTAGCAATCATATGACACTGTTACTGTTATTGAATACCTTGATTTGATTTGGGTTATGGCCCAATTCAAAAAGTTGGCCATTGATTGATAGATAGCTCAGATCAATGACATTCGACACAGGTTAAGGTGTACGCATGATTCAATGTATATTTTTCTTTTTGAAGTACTTTTTCTATTTCAAGTTTCTTGAGACACTTTTGCCCAGCTAATGTTCGAATATCATGTGGACAGACACCTGCGCTAAACGTAATTACGGAGTTAATTATAGGGCACATGTACCCAGGCAGACCTCTTGCGAATGTGGCTTTCAAGACCTATGGCTACATAAGCATGTCACAGGCTATTCTGTTTCTCGGAGATTTCAAGCTAGGCCACTATATGAAGATCCCTCCAAAGTCTATGTTTTGGGCGCAGGTAATGGTTTTTATACTATGAAACCAAGTATTAGGGTTTGACTCACCTAGGGAAAAAAAACATAGTTCTAGAAGTATCTAGGCTCTCTCCTAGTCAATGGTTGTTATTTGACCAAATGGAAAATCATTTGGTTAAGGGTTATCTATGTAAAATTATCGTTGCTATAAAACTCATTGACTTGACTAAGGACTCAGACAAGTCAACTTGACTTGGCGGGTCGAGTTGAGTTGACTACATGAAGATTCCTCCAAAGTCTATGTAATTCATTCCCAAATCTAAGATTATTTTATTAGATTTGTTTAGGTAAAATCATGATTATAAAATCATTGAGTCGACTAAAGACCTAAGAAAGTCAACATGGCTTATCGGGTAAAGTCGAGTTGAGTTGACTACACGAAGATTTCTCCAGGGTCCATGTTCATTAATTCTCGAATCAATGGTTGTTATTTAACCATATTCAAGATTATTTGGTTAGATTTATCTAGGTAAAATCATAGTTGTAAAACTCATTGAGACCAGGACTTAGATGAGTCACCTTGACTCAGCAAGTAGAGTTGACTAGATGAATGTGGATCCAAA
Organism: Magnolia sinica; assembly: GCF_029962835.1. Taxonomy (NCBI): domain Eukaryota; kingdom Viridiplantae; phylum Streptophyta; class Magnoliopsida; order Magnoliales; family Magnoliaceae; genus Magnolia; species Magnolia sinica. Next base: position 82,462,072 of record NC_080581.1, read on the forward strand.
GTGCATATGTGCTACTTAAGTAGTGATTGCTACTTGGAAAAAGAAAAATTCACTATCTAGGTTCAAAATGTTAGTTACAAAAGTTACTGAGTTGACTCAGAACTCAGTTCAGTAGAGTTAATTTTATTTTTTTCTATGCAGTTGGCAGGCACGTTGGTTGCCTCGTCCAGCTACTTCGGCACATCATGGTGGCTCCTCACATCAATCGACAACATATGCAATCCGGCAGCATTGCCAGATGGGAGCCCTTGGACGTGCCCCGGCAATGACGTCTTCTACAATGCATCCATCATATGGGGTCTAGTGGGCCCACTAAGAATGTTCGGGCGCCTAGGCCTGTACTCGAAGATGAACTACTTCTTCCTGATCGGAGAGCTAGCGCCTGTGCCGGTGTGGTTCCTGGTGCGTATGTTCCCAGATGTGAAGTGGATCAAGCTCATCAACATGCCCATCATCATAGGGGCGACAGGGTCTATGCCTCCAGCTAGAGCAGTCAACTACATATGTTGGGGTGCTGTGGGCATCTTTTTCAACTTTGTGGTGTATAGAAAGTACAAGGCATGGTGGGCCAGGCACAACTATGTCTTATCAGCTGGGCTAGATGCTGGGGTTGCTTTCATGGCCATCCTTACGTATTTTGCCCTTCGGATCCAAGAAATCAATGGGATGGCCTGGTGGGGTTTGGATCTTGATGATCATTGCCCACTGGCCAAGTGCCCCACTGCCCCAGGGATAGTGGCTAAAGGGTGTCCTGTAATTCATTGAGATAGTGGCTAAAGGGTGTCCTGTAATTCATTGATAAACAGATAAACGTATGTTGTGTGACAATCTTATCTTATCACTGCTGTTGCTGTTGTTATTCATGTATAAAAGACTCCACGAATCGATTTGACTCATTGGGCCCTGAGACGAGTCACGACTGGACTGAGTTGGGGATGAATCAGCTAGAATCACTTCTGATGATGCAGGGATGGACGTGATGAGGTCGAGCACCGTCTTCCTCAATGATAACTACTCCGAATCCATGGAGTTTCTCTGGACTTCTCATGGAGTTTCCTCAAATATCCATGAGGAAAAGAAATAAATTCTAACATAAAAATCGAAAATAATTTGATTGATAATTGTCTAATGTGTATGTGTCCCTATTACACCATTAATAAAGAAAAAATTAAATCAAAATTCGTAATTACCAAAAATAGTAAAATTCTAACTCTAATCAAGATCCTAATTCTAGTAAAACTCTTATAAAATCTAATTTCTAAAATTAAAAATTCTAAATAAACTTTTGCTAGAAGAGTCCTAACATGATTACAAGTTTTTTTTTAAAAATAAAAAATAAAAAAAATCTAAAACTCTAAAAATAATAAAATATTACAAAATTCGGAATTACTAAGAACATTAATTTTTCTTTAAAATTTTGTTTTTGAGCTGACAGCGTATGTATTTTGGCAAAACGAACAGACACAACCCACGTTGTGGGTCCGTTCACCCTGGATGGCTCGTTATAGTAAAGATCGATAGGTTGTGTGTCCGGTAATAATAACCAGAGATCAAAAGTTATGGTCAATTTATGGTTCACCTTCTTTTGGTCATGCTTGGAATGTATATGTGCCACGTCCTGCATCAGCTTCCAAGTTCACTCATGTAAAAACTGGGTTGGGTGTGATTGAGTCTGATTTGACTTGTATAAGTCACAACAGGCTCATTCAAGTTTTAAAACCAGGTTGTTTTTGGAAATATACCACTCGATATATTTCATTTATAACCTTCTGTTAAATGTCCAACAAGCTGAGTATTTTTTGGTTAATGATACATCTAAACTGGTACCAATAATGTGGTATTTCTTTTGAATTACTTGTAGGTCATATATTTGTAGTCATTTCTACTTGCATGCTTATCATCCATCACACTTTAACAGATGGGGGTGTCAACAGACCTAGAGAAGGTTAGGGATTCAAAACCAACATTTGGCACTGGTGCCCGTGTGGCCCTTGGCCCACGCATTCCCCGGCCAGGATTGGGTCAGTCTCATCAACATGCCCATCATCTTTGAGGCCACCTCTGGCATGCCTTCAACAAGGACAGAACTTTCTGGCGTGGGGGACGGTGGGACTCTTCTTCAACATGTATGTGTACCGTAGGTTCAAAAGACGGTGGGCCAGGCACAACTACATGCATCCTATCAGCTGAATTGGATGCTGGGGTTGCTGTAATGGGCAAACTGACCTAGTTTGCTCTTCAAGTGCATGATATTAATAGGGTGAAATGGTGGGGTTCGGATTTGGATGACAACTGCCCCCTGGCCGACTGGATAGTGGTTGATGGGTGCCCGGCGGTTTGCTGAAATGTTCAAGGCATTGATGGATATTTGGATGGTTTAGATCTCGCGATGACATGCGAGATGCACGGTGATAGAGATGATGATTATTGGGATGGCCATGATGATTATTGGGATGGGCCATGGTACCATGTCAGTGTTCACATACCGTGATGGCAGTAATTTGTTTGGAGAAGGATTGATGAGGATGAAAATTAATATGAATCACTTCCCTGAATGAGAAGTCATTCCTATTTACTATAGATGAGGATGAATCTTGATCTTCGGCACATTCTATAATTTTAGGAACTTGTGATGGACGATAGGTTTTCTGTATGTACAGGTGAAAGGAACAAAACTTATATATTTGAAAGGAATGAGAGCTAGAGTTTAACCCATCACAGCTGCTCCACAGTTTCCACAATTAAAAATCATCCATCCAAAATTCCCTACTTATGTAGGATTAATTAGGAAAAATGTACCCCTTATTTATTTAAACTGACCACAAACTATATTGTTGGGAATGTCTCTAGGATTCTTTACATCTCACTTTTTCATCAGAACTATCTCTCTCTCATCTCTCGTAGTAGTTGTATTATATACAATTACTTCTCTATTTTATTCCTCTACCGCTTCTATCAAATTTTCTGTATTTGTCTTCATGTTATTTGAAAGAAATTAATGATAAAATTGGAATTGCTCTTGTACCTATTTCTTCACACGGTATCAGAGAAATCCTTCTGATTTAGGGGGTTTGAATGAAGCCATCGAGCAGCCTTTGCTCACTTCGCTGTTGCGTTCTGTGAGTAGTTCCTGCTCCACCTCGGCTCCCATTGCCGCTTCTAGCTGCAATCACCAACAACCTCTATGCTTCATACAAACTCCATGAAGGAGAATAATGTTTTTATCGCCGCCATCTTTGACCGCCACATGCACTAGCACTGGCCTTCCTTGATCGACCCAAATCATTGATGTCATCGCTGGAGCTTCTTCTTCATCTTCCGTCCATGTAGCCACCACCCAAGATTTCAACGCCAATCGATAACCATCTCTATCAAACGTACAGCACCCATCTACCATTGTTTCCAGTGCATGCCATCTCTATAAGCTTATGCCAAGTACACCATATTCGGTTTTTCTTCTCCATCACCGTTTGGCCACTAGGGCCTGTTCTGAACCCATCTCTATTAATTTTGGCAACCATATCTCCATTAAATTCAACAGTTCTGACATCCATTGCAGCACACCATCGCTACACTTGAAGATCTTAGTTTTTAAAACTAAGCTTTTGGCAACCGTTTAAGCTCATAAATTGCTTTCTTTAACTTGTATATTTACTATACTATAATCCCTCTCATAGAAATGTTCATGAGATAGTTTTATATATACTTTCTCGTGAAGATCTCTATATACATAAAAAATTAAAAAAATTAAAAAAATTTAAAAAATTTAAAAAAAATTTAAAAAAGAAGAAGAAGAAGAAGAAGAAGAAGAAGATTTTCTTTCATCTAATAGATATAAAGGCCACTCTCGGCTAGCTGTAATGGACAACAACATGCATGAAGAGCTTATCTTCGCCATAGGTGTGTAAAAGTTTCTTCATAATTAATACTAAGTTTGTATAAATCCTTTTGCAACCAATTTAGCCTTATACCTTTCAATAGTACCATTACTTTTGTATTTGATTTTCTATACCCATTTACAGTTGTTTTTTATTTTTCCCCTTTTGAGCAAGTACACTATTTTTCAAGTGTCATTTTTTATACAAAAGTTGTTATAATTCTTCATCTATCGCCTTCTTCCATTCATCTTGTGATTATGCCTCTACAAAGCTGTTAGATTCGACATGGGTGGAGATGGAGCCTAAGAAGGCTCGATGTTACTTAGAATATTTTTCAAGGAAAATATAAGATTAAATTGGATAAGTAACTTGATACAAAAAATCAGATACGTCAGTCGGAGGACGAATTACTTTTTCTACTTTTCGTAAGGCAATTGGGATATTAAAAGAAGATATACCTGGTATGAGAGCAGCTAACATAGAGGATGGATATTTATGAGAGGAACCCGAAGTCACAGAGACCATGCTTGTAGTTTCTTGTATATCTTGGTTATCTTGATTCTTAGATTGGATAGGATAAGCTGGCTCAAGCAAGTCATTCTCTGTTTGACCTTCATCTTTTACTTAGTTGTGACGTAAGATAGGTTGAATATATCCATAGAAGGATTTAAAGACCAATTACTATCTTTCACCCCCTCGTTAAAAAATTCTGGTGGTTTGTAATCTTTGAATTGAGTAGCATAGAACATTTTCAATGGACTGTATGTTTTTGGTAATATGAATTTTTCTTTTTATTTGATTAAAGCATTTGTATTCTTTTTATGAGATAAATAACTGGCGAAGATGCACTTTATTGTCATTCTTCAAATTTCTTCCAACTAGATTATGATATGTGAATACAACATACGCATCCAAACATAAGTGTGAGATGTTAGAACATTTTCCAATTAAAACTTGAAATGCACCTTTTCCATTTAGAACCACACTTAGCAGCCTGTAAATAACATAGCTAGCTGACACTAATGCATCTAGCCATAAGAAAATTGGAACATTTATTTGAAACATAAATGACCTTATAATTTCAAGTGGTAATTCTTACGTTCAGCCACTCCACTTTGTTGTCGAATATCTGGATAAGTCATCTGATGGATGATCCCATTATGTCTAAGGTAATCGTTCAACATTTTACTCATGTATTTTTATTTTTATTTTTCTGTTTAGGGTTGTCAATGGGTTAGGCTTGGGGTTGGTCTTGGCCCGGATTTTGAACTGTTTTGGACTGGGCATATTCAAAATTCAGATTTTGGCAAGCCCAAGCTCGGCCCGTTGACACTCCTACCTCTATTATCAGATATTAGAGTTCCAATATTGGCATCATACTAACTATCAATTATCTTATGAAATTCTTTAAACATTAAATATCTTTCCTTTAGATTTTAATATATAAATCCATAATGACCTTGAGAAGTCATCAATAAAGCTTGCAAAATACTTAAAACTAAATAAAGAATCTAGCAGTGCAGGGCCCATCTAAATGAATCAAACTAAAAGACTTGTCACAAAAAATTTCATTGGGCTGAAGGGGCACCTTGGTTTGTTTAGCATAATGGTAGATTTGATATTTATTAAAGGAAGAAGTAATAAATGCACATATACGATGTAGCATTCTATCTAATGAATGTCCGGGCCTCTAATACCAAATTTAATCTTGTTTTTATTTGTTTCATTGCTTAATAGAGTTCTTGTATCTCAACTCTACAAATATAATCCATTGTGTCACGCTCCAAACTCGGAAACCGGGATCACAAAATTCTCGATTGCCGAATCCAATGCCGACAACATCCGTAGTACCCTATTCTCGGCTCCTAGTATCCATACACCAGATTCCGATCCTGAGATCTTACAAGGAGGATTTTTTAGTACGAATTTTTTTTTTTATAATGGAGCATAACCACAAGTTTACCCAAATCACATAGGCAACATCATCATCACATATCCACTAATATAAATATTTGAGTACAATACTAAAAAGGGAAAGACATATTAAAATCAAAGCTCCAAAAGACCGGTGCATGCTCTAAGCTCAATGCTTCTTCAACCTATTGTCACCTGTACGCATCTATCGTGCATAAGCTTATAAAAAGCTTAGAGGGTGGTGTAAGTGTGTGTATGAGGAAAGTGTCAAACATACAATTATCAGAGTAAGCGAAAATATTGACAGGTTCATAAATCACACGATATCAGAGTAAGAAGAAATACTGACAAGATCAAGAATTATCAAAGTAAACAGATATATTGACAAGGTCACAAATCATACGATATCAGAGTAAGAAAAAATTACTGACAAGTCCATGAGTTGTACAATATCAGAGTACGCAATACAGATCAACTATGCAAATGAGGAGTCATAGAGAGCAAAATATCAGATGCCGAGGGTATAATGCAATATGTAAATCCTGCTAAATCTGTCTAGGTCATATAAGTATAGAAAACATAACAAACCAAAATGTTATATGCATGCGGATGCAATATGCGATGCAAATGAAGTGACCAAGCTGGAGTATGAGGTCGGGATGATAGTACGTAGTATCGCAGGCTATGTGGTCCATCACAAGGAACTTCTATCCAAACCAATCCCATACCTAAATTTGGATAGTCCGATTCAATGTGATAAACTCCTAGTCTCAGGTTAGTCGCGCGCCCAACCTAATTCCTGGCCATGCGAAGGTACACGTAACAAATAGTTACGCACCACCAGCCCGAGTGGATAGTGAATGCATGAGTGAATGAATGTGCAATTCCTGCTCAACAAGTCCACATATCAGTACGGTTCCTCTCTGGGATTATCACCGGGGTCTAGTACACTCCACACCACCTGTCGCCCCATCAAGCGCACAACTGGGTAAGTGGAAGAGACCTCACTATCCGCATGTCCAGTAGTCTGCCAGTACCTTCCAGTAGTCTGTCAATACCTATCCCAGCTCGTCGATAGCAGACCCGGCACTACAAGAAAGAGGGTTTTTAGCGACGAAACTTTTAGCGACGAAATTTTTTTTCGTCGCTAAAAGTGACTTTCAGCGACGAAATAAATTTTCGTCGCTAAAAGAGTATCTTTAGCAATGAAACTTTTAGCGACGAAAGTTTTCGTAGCTAAAAATCGTGGACGAGACTTTTAGCGACGAAAATATTCGTCGCTACAGGCTCCAAACATTTTTTGGACGATTACTTTTAGCTACGAAACTTTTCGTAGCTAAAAATCGTGTATGGGACTTTTAGCGACGAAACAGTTCGTCGCTAAAAGTAATTTCGTCTCTAAAACTTTAGTCGTTAAAAGTGTTGTGTATTCCAGGTTGAAAAAGGTGGCCTTAACTTTTAGCGACGAACCAAAACCGTCGCTAATAATTTTTTTTTAGCAATGAACATTTTCGTTACTGAAAGTAATTTCAAGAAGAGTTTTAGCGACGAATATTTTCGTCGCTAAAACATCTATCTCAGTTTGAAAATTTTGGCCCTGACTTTTAGCGACGAACCAAGACCGTCGCTAATAATATTTTGAGTGACGAAAAGGTTCACGAGTGAAAGGAGTTTCTAGAAGAGTTTTAGCGACGAATATTTTCGTCGCTAAAAAACAAAAATTTTGGCCCTGCCTTTTAATGACGAACCAAGACCGTCGCTAATAATTTTCCCTCTCTTTTAAAAATTTTCTCGCTAAGAGTTTTAGCAACGAATATTTTCGTCGCTAAAAGAGTTGTGAAAATCTTAGCCCTGACTAATAGCGACGAAAAATTGCGTCGCTAAAAGTAATTTCCCGCTTTTTTAAAAATTTTCCCGCTAAGAGTTTTAGCAACGAATATTTTCGTCGCTAAAAGAGTTGTGAAAATCTTAGCCCTGACTAATAGCGATAAAAAATTGCGTCGCTAAAAGTAATTTCCCGCTTTTTTAAAAATTTTCCCTCTAAGAGTTTTAGCAACGAATATTTTCGTTGCTAAAAAATAGAAATTTACTTTTACCGACGAAACTTTTCGGTGCTAAAAGTGTTTGGTATTTCCATTTTTGGCCCTGACTTTTAGTGACTTTTAGTGACTTTTAGCGACAAACCAAAACCGTCGCTAATAATACTTTTAGCGACGAAAATATTTGTCGCTAAAAGTAATGTTGCTTTTGAAGATAATATAGGAAATTTGAAATTTTTGAGAAAAAATTTATAATATGAGAAGTTTTTTGAGATTTTGAAAATAAAAATTCTAATTTGTATTTTAATTTTTTTGAAATATTTTATAATAAAAATGATATTTTATTAAAAGAGTAAAAAAATATACATTTTGGAAAAAATGTTATTTTTAAATGTAAATTGAAATTTATCTGTGAAAAATAAAATTACTAAATTATTAGGGAGATCCACTAATTGAACCTTTAATCAACTCTTTTTGGACAATTTAATCAGTTCAAATTGAACAGTAAATAACTTCAGATGTTTAAATCAAATTCACCAATTTCTCCCAAATTGGATCACCTGCCCTCAAATTTTGAAATCTAACGTTCAAATCCTTGAATTTGGTAGAAAAAAAATGAAGAATCAAGCATTTCTCACCTATTGGCACTAATTTGGTACGATTTGAACAAAAAAATGGAGCAAAATGCAAAAATATGACATTGAGAAAAACTTTGACAATGTTTGAGAAAAAACTTTGAAAACAAAATGATGTTTTTGGAAAAAAAATCAACATTTTGAAATTTTTGAGGAAAAAATTAAAACATAAGAAACTTTTTAAGATTATGAAACTAAACATTCAGAATTTGTATTTTTATTTTTATTTTTTGAAATATATTATAATAAAACATCATGGTGATCCATGGGTTTGCCATATCCCGGGATAAATTCATCGAGTTTGTTTGGCTCGTTTGGCATATCATGGGATTTTACCATCCCATCCCTCCTAATCCCTCTTAATCTGCTTGGCCAAACAGGCCCTGAATGTATTTGGTCTATCCATGTCATCCATCCATTTTTCTGTCTAATTTAAGGAGTTGAGCCCAAAAGATCAAGTGGATCATATCACTGGAAACAATGGAGATAATAATTTCCACCGTAAAAACCTTTCTAGGCCCCACAGTGATTTTATTTGTCATCCAACCTGTTCATAAGATCATACAGACATAGATGAAGTTAAAACACAAATATAAGCTTGATCCAAAACTTCCAGGGCTCCCAAGAATTTTTCAACTGTAGATGTTCAATTCAATTGTATCCTGTTGTGTGGTCCTTATGAACATTGGATATGCCTCATTTTTAGTCTCAATCCGAAAATTTATCTGTTAAAATTAACGGATGGAGAGGATAAAATACATAAATTATGGTGGACCTCACAGAGTTTACTCATAGTGAGTTACTCACTACGCAATCCGCTTCAATGGTAATAAGCTATATGGGCCAATAGAAGAGTTCAAAAATCAGGCAAATCTAAAATTCAAGTGGGCCACACGTCAGACAAAACGGGCAGGATGGAACATCCACCATTGGAAACTTGGCAGACATCGGGATGATATTTGTGCCCATGGTTTTATTTGTGTGGTGATAACCTTATTAACGGTTGAGATGGTGTATAAATATCATAATGGGTTCTAGGAAGTCTCAATGGTGGACGTTTCCATTCTCAGTATTTCACTCGGAGTGGCCTAACTTAGTTTTGAACCTGCCCGATTTTTAGACCCTATCCCATTACGAGCTTGAGAAAATCATGAACAAAGTGGTTTTGTTACTGCATTTCTGTGGGCCCACATAGCTTCTGGTCACAAGAACTTCCCATGATGCATTTCGTCATCCATCTCTTGGCATGCATTTTGCAGTGAGGATTTTGACAACTCACGGTGCCCCTTATCAGCATACATTGCTGGGGTGGGTTTTCAATATGTTTTGCTTCCTAAACTATTATCTCCCTGTTTTTGTTATAATCATGCCATAGATGCTATGGTAGCAATGCTTCATTGTTGATCCTAACCTATCATGCTTGGATTCGAATATGAGCCATTTGATCTTTAGTTCTCAATGTTCTAAATTTTCTGTCCTAGACAATCATTAGTTCAGCGAATGCTTCTTATTATACACTAGAATATGAACAATTTATTTCATCATCTAAGATGTATTTCGAGTTCTAAACCCATCCTCGATGGCTATGGTATGGTGGGCACCATTCTCTATCAAACCCTTATAGCAACTGGCGCAGGTATGGACGTGATGAGGTCGATCACTGTCTTCCTCAAAGTGGATAATTATTCCAATTCCATGAAGTTTTTCTATATTTTTCATAAAGATTCCTCGAATCCACAAGAAAAAATAGAAATAAATTCTAGTAAATTCAAAAATAGCTTAATTGATGATAAAAAAATGGAATTACATGGGTTTTTAATTGTCACTTGCACAATGTGATTCTTTACAATTATAAGCAAACCATGATAATCCTAACAAATGGATGAATCGAAATGTTGATTGGACCTATTTTTGTGTAAATGATCTTGACCGTCCATTTTTAATTCCATTTACCGAATGGTCAAATTCACTAAATCAGTGTGATATTTTCATGGTAGTTCTTGAAATATGGATTATACCTGATGAACCGTATTGATCAATGGTTTGGACTGTCTATGTTCTGAATAAAAATGGGTACACTATAACTAATTGTGTTCGTAGGCACCGGAGCATTTCTAAATAAATAAATAAAAGAGTCCTTGTGAAGCAACAATATTTATGGGAGATGTGTTGGTGTTCTCTCACATAAATTTTTTTTTTTAAAAAATTAGGGCTTGATACAAAAATGAGAGGTATATAAATCTCAGGTGGACCACACCACATGATAACAATAGTGATTGAATATCCACCATTAAAACCCTCCTAAGGTCCATTGTACTTTTTATTTGACATCAAATCTATTGATTAGGTCATACATGCCCGGATGATGAGAAAAAGAAATATCAGATTGATCCAAAAATGTATATGGCCCCCAAAAGTAACTTAATGGTCGACGCTCATTCAACACTGTTTCCTATAATGTGGTCCAGTTGAGATTGGGATATACCTCATTTTTTGTCTCATACCATAAAATGATATGGAAAAATAGATGGACGGCAGGGATGAAACACATACAACATCGTGGGGCCCACACAACACCGACAACCAGCCACGGGCGTTGGTGTCAGCGCGAGTAGAGAGAAGGAGATATACTCTCCTCTGTCTCTCACACTCTGTCTCCTCTCCCTCGCGCACCCTCTCTCTCTCTCTCGGTCTCTCACTCTGTCTCCTCTCCCTCGCGCACCCTCTCTCCCTCTCTCTCCCTCTCTCTCTCTCTCTCTCTCTCTCTCTCTCCGTCCCTCTCAACCGCGCCCTCTCTCTCTCTGTCTCTCTGTCGCTCTCTCTGTCTCTCTCGGTGCTCTCTCTCTCGCGCATCCTCTCTCTCTCTCTCTCTCTCTCTCTCTCTCTGACCGTTCTCACCGTTGACGAAAATCCCCAATTTCTGGATTTTGGGATTCGAAATCCCTAATTTCTGGATTTGGGATTCGAAATCCCTAATTTGCCTGTATGGGATTCGGATTTGAGGATTCAGAATCGAAAATCCCTGATTTTTTGATTTTTTGGGGATTCATATCTGAAAATCCCTAATTAACAGATTTATTTGGGATTCATATCTGAAGTGGACGCAATGTACTTTAATTTGATTCTTCAATAATATCTGTTGATCTGTGTTGCGTCATAATGAGTGGTGTACCTTAGCAAGCAATTTTTACCAAGGTGGTTTTATTCAATGCTAGCATGCTTTCAAAATTGTTTTTTTGTTTGTTAGCCTTTCCCCCCATTTACAGGTTCAAATCAATCTGTTGTATAATGACATTGGTTCTTTAGGTCTTTAAGAATATATTTTCCTTGAAACTGTGGCTATTTGGCACAAATAATTTTGAGCAAGAATCACATATGTCCAGCCTTTATTCATATTTCAGGTATATAGGTATGCTGTCTGATGTTCTGAAATCTCAACATGAGGAAGGGGAAGCTTACTTGTCTGAAATTGATGTTTGGCTTTCCTCCTTTTCTTTGCATATCTTCAGGTAAAAGATGATCTAGCTCCATTTGTTTGTGTGCCCGCACACATGCAGGAAGGAGTTAGAAGATGTGTTGTCTATAGATGATCTCGAAAGCCTTAAAAACTTGCCAATGGCTAGTTTTGAGTCAGAACTTTGGAAAGTAGTTGGCCAGAATCGTTTGCCTGAAACAGACAGAAGAAAGGTGATACTTCTTGTTTGATAACTGTCATTCTCATTTACATGCTATGTCGTATCCCATTAAGACTGAGAAGTCAATCTCAGCATTATTAACCTTGTGAGGATGTTCATTATGATTTTTGTTTTTGTGTATTTGCTAAGTTGTCCATTTCATTGTTCAAGTGAGCTTGCTTTGGAAGCTTGTTAAAGTTCCACATCCTGAAAATGTAAGAGCTCAGGAAGTGCTTGTGCTCTTCCTTCTGTCTACTGGAATCAAGAACCCAAGTGTTGAATTGGGTGCAAGCAGTTTGAAGTCGAAGAGTGCACTACACCAAAATCATAATCATTATTAAATTCTTTTTTTTTTTTTACAAACATCATGTCAGACTTCTTTTTTACTCTGTTCCATTTTTCTGTTTGATTTTTTATGTCCAGAGATACAGGTTCATCAACGAAAGAATTCCATTGATACATTGCTTGCCAAACAGGCTGTCCTTGTGGATATCTGTACTATGGAGGTTCAAGGGTGGACCTCACACCCCCCAAGTTCAATTGGATATGTTAGAATGGAAATATATAACCATAGTTTTTCTTTTCGATGTTTTCACAGCTGTACGGATCTACGGCACCATACAGTTATAAGTAGATGGTACTTCAGCAAATTGTCTCTAAATAATTGATATCAACTGAGTCCTCTTTTAGAGGTTGTATTTCAACCATAGCAGATCCTGTCAATAGGCTTAATATATAAAGACCCATGCATCTGTTATTCAAGAAACATGGTGGAAATCAAAGCCTTTGGTAGTATTAAATGACCATAAATATCAGTCAGGTGGTATTCCGTAGTTGCATATTTTGAGGAAAATGCTCAACCAGGTTCTTTAGAGATGGTTCAGGGAAGATCACTTTTTGTTTTCCAATAGGCTTTGTTGAGCTGTATGTATGGACTTCTGGAGTAGACTATGATGATATTTTGACTGAATTGAGTCAGTTTTCTTGTTTCCTTTCATAGATTTGATTTTCTATTGGCGTGATGGCTTTAGAGCCTCTTTGGTGCAATGCCTTAAGAGTTTTGTGGCACAATTCCACATATTTATCTTTTTATTTGTTGTTTTGTCATTACTGTTGGCTGTTGCTTCATGGTAGATTTGTAGTCAATGTCTAGTATGCAGCCTGAAATTCGGAGAAAAAACTCTGAAAAGATTCCTTTGCATGTAACTGTTAAAAAAAGATTCCTCTGCATATGAGATAAAAACAGAGAGGGGCTCCACTTCATCCAGTGTAGGGTATATGAAAGTGAAAAAACCAGACATTGGACATTAGAGAAGTAAACTTGCTTTATAGGGCCTTCTCTTGTAAATGGTTAGGTAAAATTTTGATCCTGTGTGAATGGTTGGGGCTACCAAGTATGTTGCGAGGAGAGTTTGGTACAGAAAAAACATTCGCCATCATATAATATTCTTCTGGAAGGCTGTTGGAAAAAATTATAATGATTTTTCTGCAAGTAATTTTTCCAACCTGCATTTCCCACCCCTGAACATTTCCCCAAGGAAGCCTTGAGAAGTGAATGAGATGTTCTATGGCATCTCCCATCAACATCTGCCTCATCAGATGATTGTCAAGCCCAACTTCTTTCCCTTCTGAGTCCCGATTAGAATACTCATAACCATGACAAATTGGAAAGCCATCCTTAGTAATTTCTCATTTCCATTGTATCATGATCCGATCATTATTGTTTTGTGCACATTGGCTTGTCTTTTGGACACCTTGTGATCTTTGCCGTGATGCAGGGTGGCAGACAAGGACTGGGGAGCTGATTTTAGGAAGCTGTCTGCTAGTGCAGCTCTTGTTGGCCTTACTTTATGGTTTGACCATATGCAGGCAAGTCTTCTTTCACTAGCTACATCACTAAGCTTTATTTATTGTCAAGGAAACCAGTGGTGGATGATGAAATGATTAAAATCATGCTTTCTTTAAACTAATGATATCTATCAGAACATCTTCTCTTGCATTGAGAATGGCCTTGACTTGATGCTTTTATCGTCCAGAATCATGTAGATCTTGCTCATCTGGATGATATTTTTTCCCCTTTAAATATCTTGGAGCTGATCTTTTGTGTTGCCTTGCAAACTTTACAGGTATCTTATTATTTTAACAATCCAGATGTCACAGAGTGATTTTCAAGGTTCCTCCTGCCCTGCAGATATGTTTTTTTTTTTAATCTCATACTGCAATACATCTTAAGTAGCAGTTGTTGCCAATGGAATGATATGCATGACTAGGACCCTATAATTATGATCATGATACCACTATGTGCAGGAAAAGGGTTTCAGCTCAGGTGATATCTTTATCAAAAGAGTTGTCGCCAAGGTAGGGGACTTTGTCGATGTGAGTTTCCCCTCCAGCTAATTTTTTTAAAATCACTTTCATTGATCAAGAATGATTCAATATGCATTTGATTCCATACTTCATTTTCTAATGCTAAGCAGCGGACATGCATGTGTTTTGCCTTTTGATAGGTTCGTGATGGAAAATTGATGGTGAATGGAGTAATCCAAGATGAAGATTTCATTTTAGAGCCACTTGAATATGAAATGGATCCTATGGTAAGTTCTCCTTTTGAACTTTGCAATATATATAACTTAAAACTTGGCAAGAATTTTCAGATTGTCTCAACGATTTTTTTTTTTTTTTTTTTATAAAAAGAGAGGAAGAAACTAGATCAGTTTTTGGTGTGTTGCTCATGGGAATTCAGGAAGCAATGGTTCTGTGCAGATTGGTTTTTTAAAAAGTGATGAGCTGAAATGCTTTGAAACTTTTGCTGACTTCTTGTAACTGATCCTTGACCTAACATGTATGATGACTGAAGCAATCATGCTGCTGAAATGCTTTGGAACTGTTGCTGATGTCTTGTAACAGATCCTTGACCTAACATGTATGATGGGCAAAGCAATCATACCACCTAAATGCGTTTAACTTATTTACTGTGAGTTGTATCCGGATTATGTGTAATGAGTAGTATTATGAGTTTTGACTAGGAATTATTTTGTTAATAGGCCTTTACTACATAACCGAGAGCAAATATTAGACACTGATTCGGAACTAGAGAGTTAAAAGAGGAGGAAGTTGATCATGGGATATGTATCATTCATTTAACAAAACTTTGCTTAGTTTTTCATGAACTCGTCCTTTTCTTGACTTTGTTTGAGAGTGATTCTATAGGCCACATGAAGTGATTTTTTTGCAGGTTCTTTGGGTGATTTGCTAATCAATCTGTTTGGTAAGATAACCTGCAAATCTATCAGTTGTGTCCACACCACTGTTTTGAATAGTGTCGTAGCGTAGCGTAGCTACGATGCTAAAGTTAGCAAATAGCGTAAATCCCTTGTGGCGTATGCTATAGGGGTCGCAGCCTATGTAGCGTCATAGTGTACACTAGGTTTTTTTGTATTTATTAATGATAATTATATTTTGTATTTAATACTTGATTTCTTTTCATACTTGTGACTTAGTACTCAAGAAAAAGAAGTACCATGGCATACCATAGCATTCACTCGAAACTAAACAGCCCCTAAAGTTTTTCTTATTTATATAATATGAATGGCGCGTTTCCTAATATTTTCTTGTTTACTCCAAACCTTTGCTTAGTTGTTCCATGTAATGGCTCAATAGGCCCCAAGGTTGAGGGTTTGAGTTGGTGCTAACACCATCAAAACTTATTTAATATGAATACAATCAACTAAAAACTTTGTAAAATTGTCATGCGATTCTTGCATAAAACATATCTAGATTCTAGACATGCAGGCCCATTTATAGAAACCCTCTTTATGAGCAGTTTGGATCCTTGAAATTGGAAACTAAAGATTTGAGTATAAATAAGTTTTAGTAAAATATTTCACTTTATAATTTACCAAAATCCACAATCTTGAAGGGCTAGTGGTTTGATGCTTCGACATAAAATAAGAAACCAATCTGTTCATGGTTCATGATATATGACTTGTGAGAGAAAATAGGAATAAATGGAATAAACCTGTAGTGGAAGACATGATCCATGTGACAATTGGAAGCTGAGGCAATTATTACACCATATCTTGATCAGCATGCCTGTAGATGTGTGGCATAGTCATTTCCTGAACTCAATCCATGTCAGGTAACTTCTTACATGTATCTGACCAAACTTAAACATGATAACTTTTTCCACATTCCTCTAACCCCAAAACAAGCATAAAACCAACTCCACTTTCTAATTTAGGAGATGCATGGATGAGAGGATCTCTACCCTATGCTTCCCATCTTAGTACTTCATGCTCATCTTCTTGCTCTTTTTTTAATATTGAAATTTGGTCTCTGATAAAGTACAGCTA
Source organism: Magnolia sinica (assembly GCF_029962835.1). NCBI lineage: Eukaryota > Viridiplantae > Streptophyta > Magnoliopsida > Magnoliales > Magnoliaceae > Magnolia > Magnolia sinica. The sequence goes on from NC_080581.1 coordinate 82,478,564, forward strand.
ATTGTTCTCATGATTTCGAATCAGTATTTATTTAAACAAATTGGATGTCATTCCTATCTTTGTTCTTACAGCAAGATGCATTTTTATTTTCTTTTATTGCATGCTCTTATTTTCTGCTTGTGTGGTTGTCATGAAAAGCGGGATGCTGCCACTGCTCCAAATGTTGGGGATCGTGTTCTGTATGTTATTATTAAAGCTGCAAAAGGTGCCAAGGTAGTTGGTTATGTGATGCTTGTTCTTTGTGAGTTGTTTTTTCCTGTGCTCATTGGTAACGCTTTCAAATCCACTGGTTCATAATGAAACAGGCTTATGAAAGGTCGGAGGATCCTATCTTCGTGCTAGAGAATAACATTCCAATTGATTCCCATTACTATCTCGAAAATCAAATTAGCAAGGTGTTATTTGGTATTTCCTTCAAGATTTACTTCACTACTTTCTTTGATTGACCTGGTTATTGAGTATTTTCCATGTTACAGCCGCTTTTGAGAATATTTGATCCCATTCTGAAGAATGCGGAAAAGGAACTTCTCCATGGCAGCCACACAAGATCAGTTTCCATTTCAATTCCTTCAAACAGCGGTATCATGAAATTTGCTAAGAAACAACTTTGTTGCATTGGCTGCAAAGCTCTAATCAGGTAAGTTTCCTACATTTGCTAAGTTATGGTCCTAGTGCATAATTGTCAATGTATCGTGTGTATGACATTCACCCCCTCCAATAGGTTGGTCCGGCCATGAAGATCACCTAGCACATAAATCGGGTATATCCACTCATCAGATGTGCCACACATGTACTTTGGATCGGCTGAGCGGTTGTCCATGTTTTTTGTGGTTTGGCCTACTTGATTATTTGATCAACCTGAAATTTGCATCAGGTGTTTTCATGGAGGTGCCAACCTTTTTGATTGGTTGGATGTTAGACACGCTTGAAACATTGAATCTTATGTGCTGGTTGGTCAATAACCAATAGTCCAACTAGTTGCACATGAGACCTCGTGTGTATCATCGTCATCATCATAGCCTTCCCTCAGGTATTTGGGTCAGCTTTGTGAATCTCATTTCACCAATCAATCCTAAGGCTCTATGCTATGCAACTGAACAAGCCTTCATATACTTCCTCACCACCTTGATCCAAGACCTTTTTAGGTCTTCCTGTCATATTCTTTTTGAGGCCTTTCAACTCCTATCATTATTCCTTGCTGGAGCTCTCTAGTCTTTGTTGCACATGACCGATCACCTCAACCTGCTCTAGATCATTTAATTTCTTATTGGAATTATTCTTATGCTGTTCCAATTAACTCATTTTTAATTCTATACTTTCGTCCCAAGCATAGCCAGTCAAGTAGCTGTCTTATGAAAATTTTCTAGTTTCATTGACATAGGAGCCGATCAATTTCCTTGTTTCATAGACATTCCCATGATGAAGGGCTTGATCCAAAATGACATAGGAGTCGGGAGGAACACTTGTTTCATAGACATCCACCGATGGATAAACGAACTTATATGTATTTATGCGTGAATGAATGTGATGTGGATAAGATTGTTTGTGTTTGGATGAATGTACTTTTATGTTTGGATGGATTTACTAGTTTGGGTTTATATGAATGTGAATGTGAATATGATGCATTATACTATATAACAGGTGTATATCAGGAAAAATATGATGAAATATATTATAACAGGTGTATATCAGGAAAAATAATTTTTTTGTGAAATTTTGTGCCGGAATATTGATTTTATAAAAGAGACTTTTAGCTACGAAATTTTTCGTAGGCAAAAGTTTTGTAAATATTACTAAAAGTGGAACGAATATTTTTTAGCAGCGAAAATTTTCGCTGCTAAAAGTCTTGTAAAGTTTTTTTAGCGACGAAAGTTTTCATCGCTAAAAGTGGACCGAATATTTTTGGCAGCGAAAATTTTCGCTGCTAAAAGTCTTGTAAAGTTTTTTTAGCGACGAAAATTTGCGTCGCTAAAAGTGGAATTTAAATTTTTGGCCGCGAAAATTTTCGCTGCTAAAAGCCTTATAAAGTTTTTTTAGCGACGAAAAGTTTCGTCGCTAAAAGTGGAACGTACATTTTTGGCAGCGAAAATTTTCGTTGCTAAAAGTCTTATGAAGTTCTTTTAGCGACAAAAATTTTCGTCGCTAAAAGTGGAACGTATATTTTTGACAGCGAAAATTTTCGCTACTAAAAGTCTTGTGAAGTTTTATTAGCAACGAAAATTTTCGTCGCTAAAAAGATTACCTTTGGCGGCGATTTAAATTTTTCGTCGATAAAACCTTTTTACGCCGGTGTTTTAGCGACGAATTTAGCGACGAAAATTTTCGTCGCTAAAACTTATTAGCTACGAAAGTTTGGCTTTTAGCGACGAAAATTTTCGTTGCTAAAAGTGGGATTTCTTGTAGTGCCCATTCCTCAATCTGGTCAAACTCAGCCTAGTTATGCCTACTCCCTCGGGCGGGTAAGGCCACAACCCCTTCCAACTGACCACGACACAGTGGGAGACGTGGCCTCCTGATATCCAGCACTTGGGCACTCATATATATCCACTTGGTCTCGACGTTGGGGCGTCTTTTGAAACCAAGAGGGTTTTAGGAATTTTCACCCAAAGCCATCTATGACAGCCCGATGCTCGAACCAAATATTTTTGGTGTCCCATTTGGCCATCCACGATATGCATGTAGAGGTTACGGACCTGATGTCGCTATGGCGTAAAGTAATCACAACACACAATGCAAGATGCATGAGTCATACAATCCAGTCATTCATCAATCCAGTGTATACCGTGCGCTCATATGAGATAACCTCCGCCTATCAGGGAGTCTCATAACAACTTGCTCAATGACATATGTAATGGTCAACCACATCTTATAACAAACATGCAGATGATGCGTATGGGCATGTATCATGATGCTATGCTGTCACATACTCATAATCGGTATCAATAACCGGCATCGATAATCAACCTCGACAATATGGACATTTAACCAACATTGCCCCCAAGGAATGACCCATATAGAGCCTAACATACAGTGGACTCATGGCCTCCCACAAGGGCCAAATATATAACACCATGGGCTTCACTCAAGAGCTTAATACACATCACGATGGGCCTCACTTATGGCCGGTCTCTACAGGAGGTTCCTTGTTGATTTTCCCTATATGTGGTGGCCCAATAACCTTGTTCAAGTTTCCATCTTCAGGTCTCTCTCTCTATCTCTCTCTCTCTCTCTCTCTCTCACAGAAATTCTTGTCCTCACATCTACGTTCACACATGCACAAATGAATCAGCTCATATACATGTCGCTCGCCCCTTGTGCCTCACCAAGGCCCCACGTTGGAAAATAAAATGGCATTGGTCAGTAATCCTCACTCTCCATATGAAGGTGTGAAATTCATACCATTGTTTTCAACCATCAGTTTAATGGAACTCAAAGATCTTTAGTAGCTGATCTTCACCATTCAACCAGCTCGTCGAAGCGGGACACCCTAGACCAACGGCCCTGATGGCACAAGGGACGATCAACAATGTTTGAACAAGCTTGACCAATGTTAGCAAACATCTACACACCCCCGCATACCAAACTTCATTTAAATCTCCACCGTTCATTGTAGGGCATTGCAGGATGTGGAAGTAAGGCCCAAGGGAAGTTTCACAAGGCTCCAGTTCTTCCTCATAGTCTTCATTTCAAGCTTCGCCTACTACGTTGTCCCTAACTATTTCTTCCAATCTATCACTGCCCTCTCATTCATCTGTTGGATCTGGCCCAGATCCGTCACAGCCCATCAGATCGGGTCTGCTTTAAATGGACTTGGTGTAGGATCCTTCGCCATTGATTGGTCCACCGTGGCAGGCTTCTTAGGAAGTCCTGTAGCCACCCCAGGATTCGCAATCATCAACATAATGATTGGATTTTTCATATTCCTTTAGGGCTTGTTTGGGCGGTGGGATTACAAGGGGTTAGGTGGGATGGGATTCAAAAAACATAATTATTACCTATGGCAGGAATTGTCCCCTGTGACCATGGAATAAGATTAATTCTATGCTTTGTTGGTAAAAGGTTAGTACATTGAATGCATGTACCCACCATCATGAGAAATTAATGAGATATTAATGAGAATAACACACGTGTTATATCTAAACCGTTCATTTGTTTTGTAACCTCATTTTATGGCATGGGCCTAAAAATGAGGTAGATCCAAAACTTATGTGGCCCCAAAGAAGTTTTCAACGGTAAGTATTCAATCCCTGTTGCTTTCTATGGTGGGGTCCACTTGAACTTTAGATTTACCTGATTTTTTGGCTCATGCTCTAAAATAATCTCAAAAAATGGGTGGACGGTGTGGATATAGCCCACACATCATGGTGGGACCTACACAGCTTGCTAAAATTTAGTGAAATTGGCACGGACCCAATGCAATTCCATCCGATCTACTTCCAAGTTTTTCCATTCTTCCCAAACATGGAGTGGAATTGGCACAGGACTAGATGAATCCCATCCCACCTAATCCCTTCTAATCCCACTGCCTAAACACGTTATATAGTAATCCCGATCGCGTACTGGACTAATTCATATCAGGCCAAGCGCTTCCCCATCATCTCACCGCACGTTTTCGGCTACGATGGGACACCTTACGACGTCTCTAAGGTTTTGAATTCTACAGCATTCAAATTCAATAGAGAAGGGTACGATGACTACAGCCAGGTCAACCTCAGCATCTTCTTCGTGTATTCCTACGGCCTGAGCTTTGCTACATTGGCAGCTACTCTCTCTCACGTTGCACTCTTCCATGAAGGTAATGTTGTGATTTTCTTTCTTCTTTAAATATTTTTATTAAGGTTCTTATATTTAGTTAAAGTTGGTTACTGACTCACATGCCATAGTGGTGCGTGTGAGATCTTGGCCATTTATTAGTGGACCACACTCTAAATGACGTGGCCCAAAGATCAGGAATATGGTCTCTGGTCTTTAGGTGGGTCACACTTGCACAGAAAATAAAATGGACCGTTAGAGAGAATGACACGCAGGAATGGACGTGATGATATCAATCACCCTTTTGCTCAAGGGGATAATTACGCTGAATATATGGAGCTTCTCTGGCCTCCTTAGATATTCTTCAAATCTATGAGTGAAAATAGATATAAATTCTAATAATTTTGAAAATAGATTGATTGATGATAAAAACGAAATTACAACCCTTTAAATAGTAATCTCTAACAAGAAGTTTCATAGTCAAACTCCAAGTCAAACTCCAACATTTCTACTAGCTAGACTTTATGGCTGTCGGCCAAAAATTTTAACTGTCCAATTTGGCTTAACCATGTTATTCTCTTAATTTTTCTAAGCACTTTTCATGTTAGGATCGACTCCTAAAGCTCGAAGTATCAAGAGTTATGAATAGTAAAATGAAATTAAAAAGGATTTTTGACTGTTGATCCGATGTAATCTTGCAAATCTAGCATACGCAACCCTTTTTTTTTTTTTCGAGGCAATGGCATAGGCAACCTGCCTGGCAAGTTGGTTGGCTAAAGTAGATTCTCCTGCACCAAAATCATATTTTGTACCTCGAATAACTCATTCCAGTATACACGATGTGCCTATTTTAGGGTTCCGATGGTACTAATCACTTTCTCCTCCTATTGGGCCTTCTCTGGTCCATCTTGGACATGACTCTACATCAGATAATGTACCAATTGCACATGATCAACATGTACTGCAAGGTGGGTGTTACATAATGAATGGCTTGGATCTACCATACCAATATCCTGTTTCCACGTGTGACATGCTACTCGGTTAGTAAAATGTAGCAAGGAATGGTGACTCATCTGAGTCCACGGTAACGTAAGTCAGTAGTTGGAATAAGCTTAAGTTGGATGAATCACCTCCTCGAGTGGCCGAGTCTTAAACCATGGAATGTAGTGATGCTGAACAGTCTTCGAGTGTCCATATTTGTGTGGTTTTTAATGCAATCAGCATCATCATATGAGGCTGGCCAACCATGATAGGCCCATGTGGCTTCTTGGATGGATGATCTGAACCATTGATCTGATTTGCTCGGCAGTGGATGGGCCAGGTATAACATTAACCAAACAGTTCCATCGATTGGATTTATGGCCCTTAAATGTCCACTTCCGATAGTGAACGATCTGTTGCTAGGATTGTCCCAGTAGTGTGAATTTACTCTTGACCGCCCATAAACAATATGGATAACTAGAACAGTGGTTTGGATTATCTAACCATCCATTTACATGGGCCCACTTGTACAAGAGGATCTGTTGCTGGGATTGCCCATTGGATTTATGTGGGTCCCACTTCTGCAGTTCCATCATTGGATTTACGGTCTTCAAATGTCCACTTGCAGTAGTGAAAGATCCAAGGATTGTGGTGTGAATTTATTGCAATCGCCTATAAACAACTTGGCCCACTAAAACAACGGTTTTCATCATCTAGCCATCCATTTTGTGGGCCCAACTTCTACGGGACGATCTGTCTCAAGGATTGTCAATCGGCTTTACGTGGGCCCCACTTCTTTAGTTCCATCACCGGCCCTCAAATGTCCACTTCAGGTAGTGAGCAATCAGTTGCTAGGATTGTCCTAATGGTGTGGATCAACTGCCCATAAACAGTATGGCCCTCTAGAAATTGCCGCACCTGATCTAACCTACCTGCCACACCTGATCCAACTCGTTGCTGACTCGACCCGACTCGGTTCCTCTGACTGGGTCGAACTCGGTCTGGGTTAGTCCAGGCCAGACACGGACTCGGATCGGGTTAGGTATGTGGGACTCGGTACCGAGTCGGGTCGAGTTCAGGAAAGATCTATTTCAAAACCGGATCAGGTCGGGTCAACCCTAACTCGGTCTGACTCGACTCGATGCCCATCTCTACCCATAAACAATATGGCCTACTAGAACAATGTTTTGGATCACATAACCAACCATTTATGTGGGGGGCCACTTCTACAGGATGATCTGGCGCCAAACGAAGGCGGCATTCCGTCATCAAATCGGTGATGTCCACACAAGGTTGATGAAGAAGAACTATGAAGTGGTCCCTCAGTGGTGGTTCTACGTGATATTGGTGGTGGTGGCATCCCTGGCCATCTTTGCTTGTGGAGGCTTTGATAAGCAGCTACAACTCCCTTACTGGGGAATCCTATTCGCCTGCGCATTAGCTTCGTTTTTCACCCTCCCTGTTGGTGTAATTACAGCTACAACAAATCAGGTAAATGCCATATATAATCAGCATTTTGATCTGGGGCTGTCTTTCAATGATCCAAACCGTTTAATCAATAGGCCTTACTTTGGATGGTGAATAGACAAAAGAATAAGCTCTTAGATCAAATGGACGTTTCTCGCTCATCCTTGAAGGATAGATGGTTGGGATCATTGAAAATGACTCCTATCCGATGGCTAAAGTTCTGATACACCCTATTGCAATAGGTGGGGATGTATTCTACCACACACACGTTGCCACATGGAAAACACATGCATGATCTGAGCAGTCCTTCAGGTGAAAACACATGCATAATACTTAGGGCCCGTTTGGCCGGGTGGATTGGAAGGGTTTGAATGGTATTAGGGTGGATGGCATGGATTTCTAGGTAATAATGGCGTTGTCAGTGGATTGTCTGGAGATCCATGGGATTGATATATCCCTGGATTGCTATATCCAGTCTGTTTGGCGCGCCCGGCCAATCCCGGTTTTAAACTTTCTCATCCGTTCTAATCCCTCAAACCAAACACGTCCCAGGCAAATTTGAAGGATTAGGGTGGATTTGATGGGATTTAAATGTAATGATGGTGATGTTAGCGGATTGTCTTGAGATACCTGGGATTGGGATCAGATCATCGACTCTGTTTGGCACGCCAGGCTAATCCCAGGATTTGACTTCCAATCCCTTCCAATACCATCCAATCCCTTCCAATCCAACCGGCCAAACGGGCCCTAAGTATTATGCTCGAGAAATCATGCCAGTTCACTAATCAGGTGGGCCACCGTGTATGAAAATGGACAGATAAAGCAAGTCTATTGTGATTTGGTTTATGGCCCAATCAAAGAAGTGGCCCATTAGATCAATGACATTGGATACGAGTAAAGAAGCACCCATGATTCAATGTATATTTTCTTTTATAAAGTATTATTTATTATTATTATTATTATTTTATTTTTTAAATGAGTCCTCTAGACACTTTTTCCCAGCTAACGTTTGAATATCTTGTGTACAGCAACCGGGGCTAAACGTAATTACAGAGCTAATCATAGGGTATATGTACCCAGGCAAGCCTCTTGCTAATGTAGCTTTCAAGACTGATGTAGAGTGGGTCGCAGACAATTACATGGCCAAGATGGATCAGAAAAGGCCCGGTCGACGACAGAAGTGATCCAAACCATCGAACCTTAAATCGGGCGTATCTTGCAATCCGGAATGAGTTATCTGACGTAAAATATATGATTTTGGGGTAGAACGAGCTACTGAAGCCAACCAACCCCGCTACGCCAGGTTGCGCAGCCCGGAATTGCGAAAAACCCCTGGATTAACGGTCGTTTCCCTGTTTTAATTTCGTTTTTACTATAAATAGTAAGTTTTAGTTTGATTATAACTCTTCATCCGTCGGGCTTTAGGAGTTGTGTCCAACGTGAAAAGAGCTTAGAATAATTAGGAGAACGGTTTGGTGAAGCCAAATAGGACACTTACTATTTTTGGCCGAAAACCTTGCGCACTAGTAGACATCACGACCGTCTATAAATAGTAAGTTTACTATTTATAGTAAGTCGCGGATTCTAAGAGTTTGAGTTGTAGTTTGCTTCTAATTTCTTTCCCATTGCTTGGTAGCCCTATTTAAAGGGTTGTGAACTCATTTTTATTGATCAATTAATCAATTTCGAATTTATTAGAATTTATTTCTATTTTCTGCTTTCTTTTCCTCGTGGATTCGAGAAGTCTCTGTGAGGAGTCCAGAGAAGCTCCGTGGATTCGGGGTAGTTATCCTCATCACGTTCATCCCTGCGTCAATGACCTATGGCTTTATAAGCATGCAACAGGCTATCATGTTTCTCCAAGATTTCAAGCTAGGCCACTACATGAAGATCCCTCCAAAGTCCATGTTTTGGGCGCAGGTAATGGTTTGTTTGTTTTTTTTTTTTTTTTTTTTTTTTTTTTTTTTTTTTTTACATGGGAAAAAAAATAAAAAAAGAACATAGTTTCACTGAGTTGAGTTATAAGGACTCGGAAGAGTACAACTCGTCTCAGCGGGTTGGTATAGGTTACCAACGGCAAAAAAGAACCATAGTTCTAAAACTTACTGAGTTGACTCAGAACTCAGAAGAGTCAACAAGTAGAGTTGAGTTGACTGATTAAATGAAGATTCCTCCAAAGCCCATGTTCATTGGTTAGTCAATCGTTGTTATTTGACCAAATTCAAGATCATCTGGTTAAGGGTTGTTTGGGTGAAGTCATAGTTCTAAAACTCATTGAGTCGACTCAGCACTCAGATGAGTCACCTTGACTCAACGAGTGGAGTTGACTACATGAATGTCACTCCAAAATCCATGTGCGCTCCTTAGCCTTAGCCAGTAGTTGTTACTTGAAAAGGAAGATTTGAAAATAATGGTTAGTGAGGAGTCTCAAACACAAGACCTCTCGATCTAATACTAATTTGGTGCAAGACAATTAACAACTTGCTCTAAAAGCCCAAATTAATAAGTTATGGTGAATTAATCCCTTTATCCCTTTATCTCATATCTTAGGCCCCACGTACTATGGGTTAGGACTTCAGCCGAACCCATAGGACATAGGGCCCTCTTCACATGGGTTGGCCAATCCGAGTGTGCCCTTGCATCTCACATGCCACCCCAATACTCGAGCACAGTATGAAAATGCTCCTGCATTATGGGTCCACCCACATCCTGCGTATGAATTCACCCTATTAGTTTCTAGTCGAGTCGGAGTTAAGCCGGCTCAATTGTTATTTTATTAAATCCATGAAATCTGTTATTTCCATAGATTCCCAATGTAAACTTCAGATACTTGTCTAGACAACACGGTAGGCACGAGTTAACTCAGTGACCAGAACTGAGTCATGTCATTCAAAGTGATTTCTAAGTCAAGGTCCCCAAGTTCATGTGTTCTCATACATTCACGGGCTTTTTTTTCTCTCGATGCAGCTGGCTGGCACGTTGGTCGCCTCATCGACCTACTTCGGCACGTCATGGTGGCTCCTCTCGAATATCAAAGATATCTGCAACCCAGCGAAGCTGCCAGAAGGGAGCCCTTGGACGTGCCCAGGCGACGATGTCTTCTATAATGCATCCATCATATGGGGTCTTGTAGGCCCACTACGAATGTTCGGGCGCCTAGGCCTGTATGCAAAGATGAACTATTTCTTCCTGATCGGCGCGTTGGCGCCTGTGCCAGTGTGGATCGATCCTGTCACGTAAGTTCCCTACAGTGAAATGGATCGGACTCATCAACATGCCCCCAGCTAGTGCAATCAATTACATACGTTGGGGTGTGGTGGGCATCTTTTTCAACATCGTGGTATATAGAAAGTATAAAGGGTGGTGGGTCAGGCACAACTATGTCCTATCAGCTGGGCTAGATGCTGGGGTTGCTTTCATGGGCGTCCTTGTTTATTTTGCTATTCAGTTCAAGAATATCAATGGAGTGTCTTGGTGGGGTTTGGAGCTTAATGATCATTGCCCACTGGCCAGTTGCCCCACTGCTCCAGGGATAGTGGTTGATGGGTGTCCTGTATTTCATTGAGATGTTTGAATGGATAGATAATCATATGCTGTTTGAAAATCTTATTGTTGTTTCTGTTGTTCCTGGTTAAAAGACTCGAAAGGCATTTTGTAATATACATTCCTTGTAAATCCACCCCCACCCCAATCTCTCTCTCTCTCTCTCTCTCTCTCTCTCTCTCTCTCTCTCTCTCTCTCTCTCTCCAACCAAACTAACTTGGCCTAGGCTCAGGCCTATGGTGATACCGGGTCAAGCCCCAACTCAGCTTGTTGACACCCTAGTGTTGACTCATGTTATGGAACTGGGGTTGGGTCCAACCCAGTCCAAGTTGACCCGGATGAGTTATGTTGGGGAAAAAAAATATAACAAGTCCTTGAGTCAACTTGAAGGTCAGAAGAGTCAGTAAAGCAATGGCTCGGACTCGTCGGGCGCCGAGTTCGGATAAAGCCCAAAGCCCTCAAACACTGAATGGAGAAACATAGCTCGGATCGTGAGGCACCTAGCCCGACAGTAGCCTGAATGTCCTGTGTAAGACCCGTATCCTAGCCCGTACTGTTCTGTCAACTCCCGCGATCCTTCCTGTCGAATTCCGGCAACCTGCGATCGATAATCGACATTTGCGCCCGACCCTAAGTCTTATCCTATAGATTTGAATCGGTTTAATCTGAGACTTGAATCATTGCGACCGCACCGTCGCCACGGTTCCAACGCCGCGACTCACGCACTGATGCGATACGCTGGCCGGAAGATATGGGCCGGCGTTTATTTCGAAGAAAACGCCGCGCGTTTGCAATTCCAAGAGAATCTCTACAACATATCAAATCAATCCCATCAATCACCTCATGTCAAGTACAAAGTAACCTATGCTTTCTTTCTCCACAAGTCAAGCAAATCCAAAAGTCAACCAATCCATCACCTCACCCATCACTCACATCCATCACCCATCTCCCATCACTTCTCTTTCACCACCCTCTCTCTCCTCTCTTTTTCCCTTCACAAATTCCAAGCAACCAAAATGAGCTCATGTCCAAGCCTTTCCATGGAGAGAAAAATGTGATTTGTGTGGCCCACCTTTTCATCCCAAAAATCCATCATCATAGCCCTTCATTTCTCATCCTCTCCATCAAAGTGAAGCACAAGGAGACCGACGTTCCAACGGACCGAGAAGATCGAACGGTGGGTGTTCATTAGGCTAGATTTTTCATGTTTTGATGATAGGCCAAGTGAGGCCTACCGATTGAAGGTATGCATCTCACTTTAGACCTTAGGTGTGGCCGATGGCCCACCTTGATGCTCATGATCATTCCATGATGGGGCCATTCTCCATGGACCTCATCATGATGTTTATTTTCTTGTATAAATAGGGTTATCTAGACCATTCATTTTGGTGGAGAAAGGATCTCCACCGTTGATTTTCAATTTGATGGGCTCACGTGTAATGGGACCCACTTGATGTATGATTGATTTTAAGGGAGGGCCCATAGTGTCGGGGTCCCTCCATCACACGCGTCCCACTCTATTTCTCTCTCTCTCTCTCTCTCTCTCTCTCTCTCTCTCTCTCTCTCTCTCTCTCTTTTCCTTTTGTGCGATGGTATAGTTGAGTGGCCCACTTGGATGTACCCCACTTTGATGTATGTATTTCCCATGCCATCCAACCCTTTTTTTTGGTGGCCCACGTCCATAGGTGGAGCCCACCTCAAATGTATGTACTATGCCGAAACTGTCCAGCGTCCGTTGAAAGGAAAACATAAATATTAGCCTTAGTTCAAGGCTATTTGGGTGGGCCGCTTGTGTAGGCCCCACCTTGATGTAAGTATTCAATCCACGCCGTCCATTCCCTTCCACGGCTCATTTTAGGCGTTGAGCCGAAAAATGATGTTAATCCGATTTTTCTAGTGGGCCATAACATAGAAAATATTGATTTTTACCATTAAAAATCCACTAGGACCAACCTTGAGCTAAAACATACTGGATATTGGACTCCTTTAGACGGTATCGGGCCATGGAATCCAGTGGCTGGGGTGAATTCAACTTAAGCGGGCCCCATGTATGGAAAACCGTGATAAAACACGATTTCAAAAAAAAAAAAAAAAACAACATGCAGCAACTGACGCTGCTGCTGTCAGAGGCGCAGGCAGCGCCTGTTGCTGCTGGCCGATGGCGAACGAGCAGGGACCCACAGTCTCAGCCGTGGGCGACTTCCTGAAGTTGGCCCCCTCCAAGGCTCAGACCCATCTGATGCTCAGGTGGCCCACATCACAGGAAACAGTGGGGTTGAACTCTCTGCCATTGAAACCCATTTTTGGGTCCACAGAAGTTTTGGATCAAGATGAAATTTATTTTTCCTATTCAACCAGGTCCATGCGACCTTCTTAACAGGTTGGATTGCAAGTAAACATTATGGTGGGCCCCATGTGGAGCCCACAGTGATGTATGTGTTTTATTCCCACCGTCTAGGCGGACGGTGGAGCCCATAGTAATGTATGTGTTTTATTAACACCGTCCACTGCCGTGGACGGTGGAACCCACCTTTAATGTATGTGTTTGATCATGCCGTCCAGCTATTTTGCTGACTGCTGGACGGAAAGTGGACCCCACCATGATGTATATGTTGCATCCAAACCATCTATCCATTTTGAAAGACCATTTTATGGCATGAGTTAAAGAATGAGGCAGATCTAAGTTCAAGTGGACCCCACCATTTTAAGTAGTGGTCAATGACGCCCACCGTTCAAAAACCTTTAAGGGCCATAGTAGCTTCCCATTAAGTTGCTATTTGTTTCCCACTTCATCTATCACTATGTTAATTTATGATTAGGTTAGATGGGAAACATATTTTATGGTGGGCCTTAGGAATTTTAAATGGTGAAATTCATTATCACCACTTATCTTGTGTATGGCCCATTTGATATGCATAGGGCCCAGTTGGGGCGGCCCATTTAATATAAATGGCCATGTTATTAGGCCCATCTTGATGTAATTGTGGCCCGTTGTTGAGGCCCACCTTGATATGGATATAAGGCCCATTGTGATGTATTCTAAGGCCCATGGGTTATGGCCCATTGCAATGTACTATTGGTGCGGCCCATTGATGTGGCCCACTTAATTATATAAGGCCCATATGATACGGCCCATTTGATGTATTTGAGGCCTATGGGTCAAGGCCCAATGAGATGTATATAGGTTCATTGCAATGTGTGATTCCTTCATGGTTTGTGTAATGATGTTTTATGGCGGGCCATACCTTGGGGGCAATGTTGGTTTGACGTCCATGTTGTAAGAATAATGTTGGTTAAATGTCCGCATTATAACTCTCCCTAGGGCCCATTGGTAAGCCCATATTTGTTGATGGTTCACCACTTTGTAACACGCTTAGTATATCTCCATGATTCATGCCCATATGCATCATATGTATGCTTGATATGAGGAATGTTTGATCATAGTATAAGCCGTTGGGCTGAGACATTTACGGGACTCCTTATGAGACGGAGTGCCCCACATGAGCGCGTGGTACGTGCGAGATTGCTGCATGACTGACGATTTGACTCATGCATTTCGCATTGTGTGTCGTGATTCACTGCACGCCCTAGCAACATCAGGGTCGTGGCCTCCACAGGCACATCGTGGATGGTCGTATCGGATACCGAAAATATTGGTTCTAGCATTGTGGGCACTTAGGATGTCCTTGGGTGAAAATCCTAAAACCTTTTTGGTACCAGGAGATACTCCAACGTCTAGACCGAGTAGATACATGAGCACCCGAGTGCCGAATACCAGTAGGTCACGTCTCCCACTGTGTCGTGGTCGGTTGGAAGGGGGTGTGGCCTTATCCGCCTGAGTGAGGGGGCTATAAGCTAGGCTGAGTTTGACCAGCTTACAAATGAGTCCGCTATCGATGAGCTAGGTAGGTATTGGAAGACTACTAGTCAAGCAGATAGTGTGGTCTCTTCCACTTGCTTGACTTTGCAGATAGGGAGGAGGCAGTCAGTGTGAGGTGTATTAGACTCCGATGATATCTAGAGAGGAACTGTACTGATATGTGTACTTGATGAGGACTGGCATGCTTGCTTTGCATCTCGCATATGACATAAGTCTCACATCACATGGCCTTGGTATGGCCGATAGCATTCATGCCTTACATCACATCGTTTTAGTATAGCTGATTGCATTCATGAACTTACCCGCATATTTCCGCATTACTCTGATATTGTACACTTGGCGCTTGCCTTGCGCACACACTTACACCACCCTCTAAGCTTTTGTAAGCTTATGCACGATAGATGCGTGCAGGTGGCGTTAGGTTGCAGCAGCATTGAGCTTGGAGCGTGCGGCCGAGCTTCTGGAGTTTCTTTTACTTTCATTATATTATATTTCTTTTTCATATGCATTGTACTTAAAGTTTTTAATATAGTGGATATGTGGTGATGTTGTTTTGTGATTTGGTTATGCTCCATTACAAAAAAAATCATACTGAAAATCCTCCTTGTAGGATCCCAGGATCGGAACCTGGCATATGGGCGCTAGGAGCTGAGAATGGGATACTACGGAGGCTGTCGGCACCGGATTCAGCGATCGAGAATTTTGTGAGCCCGGTTTCTGAGTTTGAGGCGTGACATCCTGAGCCATAAAAGCGAAACCTCTAAGAGAGGAGGTGCACCTCAAGGCTCAATCGAAGCCTCACAGAAGAAAGCCCGAACCAGCCTATGATTAGTCAGCCCTAAAGTCGCCCGAGCTTTAAGCCAACCCATAAATTGAGTCGATCAATAGTGGGCGGAGATTAGCCGTAAAACTTATCTCGGCACAACCATATTAAAGAGATAAGAGTTGGCTGAGTTGTATTGCTCCATATCCGGAAGTTACTTAATAAAACTCTGGATCTTCACTCGAGATTTTTGGGAGATAAACTAAGATCCCCGAAACTCTAGGAATATCAAGGATCACGGATCCTAAGATATTGAGATCTACTCTAATTGCGGAAGCCCTATGGGGTACGACACCATTATAAATAAGAACACCTTCATGGAGAAAGGTATGCGGAAACTCTCGCCCGAAAACCTTTATTCTAAGACCCAGATTCTAACTTAAGCATCAGAGGGTCCCCTGGTAAAGCCAGGGTCACCTTTCTCCTTCTTCCTGTGCAGGTTCAGGGGCCACAAAGGGGGCGAACCGAAAACATCATCAACAGTTTGGCGCTGTCTGTGGGAAATGAAACGAAAAGTCATTTCTCTCAAGCACTGAGTAATCTCCAATGGCGAGAACAAGGAGAACCGTCTAGAATGAACCTAGTAAGGTCCCTGTCACTGGACCACCGGCGACAAAGGGCCCACCTGGTACGAATGGGGCCCAAGGGGCCCAGAATCAATCGGATAATCGTCAAGGCTCTGCCACCCGTCAGGCAACCTCCATTTCGACCAGGGACACTCAACGGAATCGAGGAAATGGACGATTGGATAAGGAGGTCCAGGAACTTAGGACCGACATGAACTACATGAAGCAGATGCTGAAATAGATTCACAGCCAGCAGGTCTAGCTGCCTCAACAGGACGATGGTCGAATAAATGTCCCGCGACAGTTCGTCGACCCTCAACCCGTCGCCCCGCGAGTTGTTCCCCAGCAAAGTCAACATCAAGGTCCGGCTAAACCTGCACCCTCCCATATCTCCGGACCGCCCCGCTACCTGCCACCGATCTACGACACGAAATAGATCGGAGAAGACGCAGCAAGCCCTCGATTAAGGGTACGGTTGACAGCGACGAACCTTGGAAGGCTGAGCTCCAGGACCTAAGGAAGGAAATGAGGGATGAGATCGTAGATATGAAGCAAAGTAGCCAGGCCAGTCAAGTAGGGCCCGAAGCGAAGGCATCCCCGTTCACAGACGACATCATGCAAGCTCGATTATTAGAACGATTCTGCCTTCCTCAGATTACACCCTACATGGAAAGTTTTGATATTAATACTTGTCCATTTAGCTTGTACTTTAAACGATCTAGGCCCTAAATTGTAATTTGAGACTATCTATCGTTCACTCCCCAAGTATAGGGTTGTGATGTAGTAATAAACTCGGTAAGACCGAGGTCGAATCCACAGGGACTGATACCTGTACGTTATCTGAAACCAAGTAGAACTAGAACTATCCTAAGATGCAATCTAAATCAAATAAAATTTAAGGAATAATTGTGGAATAATTATCTAAAACTTAAGGAATTCAGAGGAAGGAAACTAGGGATTCAGAGGATCCACTTGTAGAGATCAGGGAGATCTTATGCCTGCATTAAGGATTATGGAATTCAAACTGAACTTACTTGATCTGGTTTTCAAGAGATGAAAGGTATATGAATTAGAATGGATTCCATCATCAAACCATGCCCAGGAGACAGAGCAAACAATAGAATTAAACTAATTACCAACCAATCATCAATGCATAAAAGTTAGGAAGGATACCGCCATTCGACCATGCCCATGGAACAATGATGAACAACAGGGCTTCCTGACTTTATAACATAAAAAAAAGGGAAAAAGAAAATATTCAAAGCTATTGCAGACCCGTTGTAATTTCAGTCACAACAGACCATTAAAGACTAAAGACATTCCTTCCATATTCCTAAAAACCAAATTCAGTCCATGAATTTACATTAAAAGCATAGAATAGAATCTCCCATCTCGCTACAGGCTTCACCTCTTAGCCCTAGCTAAGAGGTTTAGCCACACATAGGCATGATGCGGCTGGATTTAAAATAAAAAGAGAAAGAATAGAGGAAGAACCAAATCTCTCTCTCTCAGCTCATGTGCTCCACGTCCTCTTCTGCTGCTTCACCTCAGATTTGTCTTCTTTCCACCTACTGCCAGCAACTCTTTCTTCTTTTCTTTTTTTTTTTTTTCTTTTCTTTCCTCCTCCCGCTGCCTGACTTTCTCTCTCACGTTCCTCCCTTCTTTTTTTTTCCTCCGTCTCTTCTCTCTCCTTCATATAGGCTGATACAGCTGGCTGACTGTTCTCACGCCCAAGAGGACATGCCGTGTTGGAGTCGGATCCAACTTCAACTTCTTTACGCAGCCAAGAAGGCGTGCAGAAAATCGCCCACTTTCCTTGCTGATCAGCAAGCAATCCTCCCTATCTTGGTCAGATTTTCTGTCCCTACAAGATGGACGGTCTGGATTACCCATCCGATCACCGTTCAGATCATGTAACGGCCGGCAAAAACCGGGCAATGTCCGGCGCTAAAACAGGGCCTGCGAAAGGCTCTCACTGTGACGTTGGAGGGCTCAATACTGACAGTGATGGAAAAATCCACGCCGTCCATCGGTTTTCTCCCGAAATTTCGGTTGGGAAAGAACAGTTTCTGCCGTCCGTTGGTGCGACCCACTTGATCAATCTTACCACCGTTCATCCTGCGTTAAAATGTTTGAGATGCCATTGTCGCTGGTACTTTGAAATTCTTCCACCTAGGCCTTGGTAATATGGACCTATTTGGTCTAATGAACGGTCTAGATTGGTCCTTAGAGTCGTGATGGCGGCCCACTATAGAGAACCGCGATCCCTGTTTTCTTCCGCTGGAATGATTCGAATCGGAGAGGGAGAGCTTGGTCAAACGTGTTGCCGCGCACGGCTAGTGCACCCATGCCGTACATGTGCAATGCACATGTGGGTCCCACGCTGATGTATATGAGAGATCAGCTCCGACCAACCTGGTTGCCATTTAATTTAAACGGTTGACACCAAACTTGAAGTATTTCAAGATATCAGGCGGGCCCCAGATTGATAATTTGTGGGCTGATCTGTCCGTTGAGCCACTTTTATTGGGATCTGAGGGTTGAAATTTGATGTGTACGGTTAATTCATGGTCCTCAGGCTACGTATGAAGTTTCGACTTGATCAGATGGTGGGAACCCTATGATCTTGTATTCTGGACGTCTTTTGCCTGTTTAAGATGAGTAGCTGGACTTTCTCTGATCTCTGACGTGTGATTCTGTCGATCTTGGGTCTCTGGAGTCCGTCCCATGCTTTGGTGTCATTAGAGCGTTAAGTCCATGCTTTAAGCACCCTTTTCGGTCAAGGCTCGTACATACACTCTGCATTACAAACACGATTAATCAGGCCATTAAGCGGTATCATGCGTGTAATTCTATGCAACAACTGGGTCTGATATGCAATATTTGACCCTCAACACAACCCCCAACCAGCATTTTGCTAGTCCCGAGCAAAATATGCGAAAAGTAAGTTGAGAATTACAGAACAATTTCTATAAACTCGAGAGATTTATGAAAAACAATTCAGATATTCGAATTCTAAGATTCATGAATGTTGGCATTACTTTCTCTTAAAATCAAACTCACGGTACTTCATAATCAAGCTCAAATATTAATCCATTAATTAGAACGATTCTAAATATTGAATTCCATGGATGTATAGTCTAATCTCGACTTGTCAACATTAAGATTCACCTCGATATTTAAGGATATCATTGGTAACAACTAAGAGAATTCACGATAACCCAACTTGGCTTACACATTATCTTTTTATTCTTTTAATTTTTGATTTTTTTATTAGAAGTAACGCCAAGAAGAGGGATCAGATCCTCACCTATAGGGAGCAAACCTATGGTAAAGACTGTTCGCCCAACTCTTTTTCAAATATCATCCATGGGGAATCAAATCTACACCTGTAGGGAGCAAACCTATGGTGAAAAACCATTCGCCCAATCTTTTCAATTTCTCAGGTTGGTTCCTTTCAACCTTAGTGATCACCTAATTAATCCTTCAATATCGAATGAAACCTTAATGTGAAAGCGAGATGTGACATGTAAAATTATGATTCAATCAATGTTTAAAACTTCTAATCATGGATTAATAGTTCTAACTTAACTGTGAAATCTAACAAATAGTTGAATCCAAGAGTCATCAATTCCAACATCACTTATCTTAAAAAATTCTAAATCCAAGATGGCCGTCAAAATCGCTTCGAATTCATACGAAATTCTAGAAAAATTTAAAAATTTTCACAATTTCTGCTCAAGACTAAGAAAATACTGATTAGGAAACTTAATCTCCCACCCCCAACCTAAAATCTACATTGTCCTCAATGTAAAAGAAATAAGCATGCAATGCACATGGGACAAAATGAGTAAATGAGAAGTGATGGAAAGATAGTACCTGGATGATGCATAGAGAGACACTTTCCAAGAGATCACAGCATGGGCGTCGGTCAGCACGAGAGAAAAGGCAACAAAAATAACACAAAATAAAATCCTACTTATACCACTTTCGTAGGTGCTCTCGATTGCATTTAGCGTATGCAACAAGCCTTTAAACCCCTAGGTTACCCCTAGTGGACGAGTTGTAGTCTCGTGAGGGTTTGCAGTAATGTTACCCACAAACATTGAACTAATGAATGAGAAAAGTGAAATGGAATGAAAATTTGGGTTGCGTCCTAGGAGCGCTAAGTTTAACGTCTTCAACTAGACAAGAATGGACCATGAATTAATCAATCTTGATAACCTGGGTCCGCCAAATAAATTTCATCAACTAAGAGGTCAATCCTGGTAAACAGGATCAGTCAGAGGCATGGACATGTCCTCTGAATCAAATTTCTCGACAAATGGTTTCAATCGATGTCCATTGACTTTAAACTCCTTGCCATTGTCGGGATCTCTTATCTCAATGGCCCCATGCGGAAAAACAGTGACAACAATGTAAGGGCCGGTCCAACGAGATCGAAGCTTACGCGGAAAGAGATGTAATCGAGAATTGTACAAAAGGACCTTCTGACCAGGCGTGAATGATTTTCGCAAAATGTGTTGGTCATGAAATGCTTTCATCTTGTCCTTGTAAATTCTTGAATTATCGTACGCATCATTCCGGATTTCTTCAAGTTCATTCAATTGAAGTTTGCGTAGCGAGCCAGCGTTGTCCAGATTGAAATTAAGATTTTTGATCGCCCAGTACGCTTTATGTTCCAGCTCCACAGGCAAGTGACAAGCTTTCCCATAGACAAGTCTAAAGGGAGACATTCCAATAGGGGTTTTAAAGGCAGTACGGTATGCCCATAAGGCATCGGTCAATCGGATTGACCAATCCTTACGATCAGGGTTAACTGTTTTCTCCAAAATGTGTTTAATTTTCCTATTAGAAATCTCAGCTTGTCCACTTGTCTGTGGATGGTATGGGGTGCTCACCTTATGAGAGATACTGTATTTCTTCATTAAGCTCTTGAATGGTCTATTACAAAAGTGTGAGCCCCCATCACTAATGATGGCTCGAGGCGTTCCGAATCGAGAAAGGATAATTTCTTTTAGGAATTTAATGACCGTGCGATGGTCATTCTTTCAACACGGAATCGCTTCGGCCCATTTAGTGACATAATCCACGGCGAGCAAAATATACAGATTTCCAAACAATTGGGGGAATGGTCCCATGAAATCGATGCCCCAGCAATCAAATGCTTCAATGATAAGGATGGGATTCAAAGGCATCATATTTCGACGGGACAATGCCCCCAATTTCTGACAACGCTCACAAGCTTTGCAAAACTCATGAGTGTCCCTAAACATAGTGGGCCAGTAAAAGCCACACTGCAGAATCTTGGCCGTGGTCTTTTTAGCAGAAAAGTGACTACCATAAGCCTGTGAGTGACAGAAGGAGATGATGCTCTGATGCTCATCGTCTTGTACACATCTCCTTAGGATTTGGTCTGGGCAATATTTAAATAAGTAAGGATCATCCCAAAAAAAGTTGCGCACCTCGGTGAAAAATTTCTTCTTATCTTGCGCAGTCCACTGTGTCGGTATGGCACCTGTAGCAAGATAATTAGCAATATCAGCGAACCAAGGTGAATGGGAGACTCTGAACAGTTGTTCATCAGGGAACATGTCATTGATATGAGTCGTCTCAAGGGACTCAGAGGCATTAAGGCGAGAAAGGTGATCGGCCACTACGTTCTCTACTCCCTTTTTATCTTTAATTTCCAAATCAAATTCTTGGAGTAGAAGGATCCATCGTATCAAACGGGGCTTAAAATCATTCTTAGAGAAAAGATACTTAAGTGCCGCATGATCTGTGTAGATAATGATCTTGGATCTGATCAAGTAGGACCTAAATTTGTCCAAGGCGAACACTACAGCTAAGAGTTCCTTTTCCGTAGTCGAGTAGTTCACCTGGGCAGAATTTAAAGTTCTACTTGCGTAATGAATGACGTAGGGCCTCTTATCTTTTCTCTGGCCTAGGACTGCCGCAAGAGCATAATCAGAAGCGTCGCACATAAGCTCAAAAGGAAGGCTCCAGTCGGGTGGCTGCATGATAGGTGCAGTGGTTAACGTGCCCTTAAGCTTGGTGAAAGCTTCCTGGCATTGCTCAGTCCACTCATACGGAGCATCCTTTTGAAGAAGAGTGCATAAAGGACGAGAGAGGAGACTAAAGTCCTTTATGAATCGCCTGTAAAATCCTGGTGTGTCCTAAGAAGGATCGCACGTCTCTGATGTTCTTGGGTGGAGGTAGGTTAGAGATAAGATCAATTTTTGCCTTATCTACCTTGATTCCTTTAGACGAGATGATATGCCCAAGGACAATTCCCTTCTGAACCATGAAATGGCACTTCTCCCAATTAAGTACCAAGTTCTTTTCTTCACATCTTTTCAGCACACATTTAAGACTTTCCAAGCACTTGCTGAAAGATGGACCGTAAACAGAGAAATCATCCATAAAGACCTCTAGATATTGCCTCACCATATCAGAAAAGATACTAAGCATACATCGCTGAAAGGTGGCAGGGGCATTACATAGCCCGAATGGCATCCTTCGATAGGCAAAGGTGCCATAGGGACATGTAAATGTGGTCTTTTCCAGGTCTTCAGGGGCTATCTCTATCTGGTTGTAGCCCGAATACCCGTCAAGGAAACTGTAATAGGAATGACCAGCTAACCTTTCCAGGATCTAATTAATGAATGGTAAAGGAAAGTGGTCTTTCCTCGTGACGGTATTCAACTTCCTGTAGTCAATGCACATTCTCCAACCAGTAGTGACTCTAGTTGGCACGAGTTCATTATTAGCATTGGCTACGATGGTGATTCCGGACTTCTTAGGGACCACTTGAGTTGGGCTCACCCATTGACTATCAGATATAGGGTATATAATACCCACATCCAATAGTTTAAGAACCTCGGCCTTAACCACTTCTTTCATGTTTGGATTTAGTCTATGTTGTGGTTGCCGAGCGATTTTTGCATTATCCTTAAGATATATGTGGTGAGTACAAATCGAGGGATCGATTCCCTTGAGGTCCGCTATCGTCCATCCCAGGGCTCCTTTATGCTCAATGAGAGTAGATATGAGCATACTCTCCTATTCTTTCTCCAGGTGGGCAGAGATCACCACCGGGTATATCTCATCTTGACCTAAATAGGCATATTTCATATCAGAGGGTAAAGGTTTTAGGTCAAGCTTCGGCGGCTTGAGGTTAGACGGTAGAGGCACTACATCGGTTTGTGGTAATTCTTCAAATTGTGGCCTCCACTGGTTAACTTCAAGTACCGGTGCAGTATCAAGCAAGGCGCACGTCTCCCTAATCATGTAATCATCAAAATCATGGGAGTGGGCCAGGCACGTCTCCAGATGGTCGGAGGATAAGGTCAGAGGTGTCGTATCTTCCACGAAAGAGTCAATCATGTTAATGTCATGAAAATCGTCATCATCCTCTCAGTTGCTGCCGTTATTGAAAAAAAATGTTTGACTCCAATGTCAAATTTCCAAAAGACATAGTCATGACACCATTCCTGCAATTGATAATTGCATTTGACATGACAAGGAATGGGCGACCAAGAATGACGGGAATCTGAGTGCTCATGTTATTGATGGGTTCGGTGTCCAGGATGATAAAATCTACAGGGTAGTAAAATCTATCGACCTGGACTAACACATCCTCAATTATCCCTCTTGGTACACGAACAGAGCGATCAGCAAGTTGTAGTGTGGTTAGGGTGGGTTTTAATTCACCCAAACCTAACTGTTTGTATACCGAGTAGGGAATCAGATTGACGCTCGCTCCTAAGTCAAGAAGTGCGTGATCAATTCGGCGGTTCCCGATTACACATGATATGGTTGGGCTACCGGGATCCTTGAATTTCTGCGGCACGTCTTGCTTCAGGATGGCACTCACTTTCTCAGTCAAGAAGATTTTCTTTTGAATAATTTTTCGTCGTTTGGTCGTGCATAAGTCTTTCAGAAATTTGGCATATGAAGGTATCTGTTTAACGACATCAAGTAGAGGAATGTTGACTTTCACTTGTTTCAACACCTCTAGGATATCCTGAGAGTTAGAGAGAGGTTTTGGTGAAACCAACCGTTGGGGGAATGGAGCAACTGGCTTCTCTAGAAGTTCCGGTTCTACTTTTTGTGGGGCATCACTGGATCCATCATTGTTGTCCTCTTCTGGTTCTTGAGGCTTTTCGGGCCTAACCTGAAGAGTTTTATCAATGATCTTCCCACTCCTAAGAGTGGTGATGGATTTAGCATGCCCCATCTGATTTGAAGAGCTGGGATCATTAATCTCGTACTACGGTTTAGGATTGGGGAGAGGTTGTGTAGGAAGCATCCCCTTTTCTATAACCGTCATACGAGAATCTATCTTTTGCATAAAATCTGTAATTCCCCGCATTGCCTGAGCCAGCTCTTGTATGGGATTTTGAACCGGTTCCTCTTGAGGTTTCACTTGATTTGGATTTTGATTGAAGAAACCTGGAGGAGTAGCCGTCTGTCCATTCCTCCAACTAAAGTTTGGATGATTTTTCCAGCCAGGATTGTATGTATTGGAGTTAGGTCCAGTAAAAGGTCTTTGATAGTTGTTTACGGCATTGGCTTGTTCATTCAATACACCTCGAAAGGCAAGTATTGTAGGACAGTTTTCAGTTGTGTGAATGTTGCAATCACAGATGCCGCAAATAATTTCATTGACCTTATCCTTCTTTCCTTCCATGGCCTCAACTTTCCTTATGAGCGTAGTCACTTTACACTTGAGATCATCCTCTTCTTTCAAGAGATATAATCCACCTTTCTCCTTTAATTGAGTCGGCCTTGACGTGGTGTTCGACTTTGGGTAATAGTCCCAAGATTGTATTTTTTCAGCCAAACTGTCGAGGTAGTCCCATACCTCGTCGACATCTTTATTAATGAACTCTCCATTACACATCGTCTCGACCATTTGGCACATGGAAGATGTCAGTCCATCATAGAAAAAATTTGTAATGCGCCACATTTCAAATCCATGTTGTGGGCATGAACTGACCAAATCTTTGAACCTTTCCCAACATTGGAAGAATGTTTCATCTTCTTTTTGGGCAAAGTTCATGATTGCTTTTCTGAGGGTAATCGTTTTATGATGTGGGAAGAATTTTTTTATGAATTCCCTCTGCATGTCATTCCATGTGCCAATGGATCTAGGACGCAGTTAATGTAACCACGTCTTAGCTTTCTCTTTTAAGGAAAAAGGAAAGAGTTTCAGCCTAATTGTATCCTCAGATATATTAGGAAAACATAATGTAGCTATAATCTCATCGAACTCTTTCAAATGTAAATATGGACTCTCTGATTCAAGTCCATGGAATTTGGGAAGGAGTTGGATAACTCCCGGCTTGATGTCCATTTGTCCTATGTTTTCAGAAAAAATCATGCATGAGGGCATACTCACTCCTGCCGATTGTAGATAATCTCGTAAAGTACGAGGCGGGGGTGCCTGTTGCACCTCATTTTCATTCTCATCTTGGGTATCCTCCACCCTGGGTGGGAGTAGAGGAGGTTGGTCTTCAGCCATAACTTCACTTAACTCAGGGGATTTCGAGTGGTGTCTAGGCCTGCGATGGATAGTCAACCCCTCAACCAATCCTCCTTCAGTCAAGAGACGTCGAGTGTTGTCACGGGCCCACTTGGGCATGAAACACTCGCAGCCCTCAATCAAATTCAAAGCCTAATCCTAAGAAAGGAAAAGAAAGTCTAAAAAGAAAGAGAGGGAGAGTTGGAAAGGAATTACCAAATTGAAGCTCCTAAGTTAAGGACCTGCAAAATAAAAACAAAATAAGTTAGATTCTAAAAGAAGAGGAACAATCCTTTTAAAAGAAAGGTAGCAGTAAACTGATTTCTAAAAGAAAGTGGAAACTTTTAAAATAAATTATGAAAGTCCTAAACTAGAAAGTAAATTACTAAAGGAGAACTGAAAAATAGAAAGTAGAGAAGGAGTGTACCGAATTAGAGATTTCTATCTTAAAGGCCTACAAAATAAAAAGGTTAGTTTCTAAACAAAAATTCTAAAAATAAATTAGGAAACAAATTAGATTTTAAAAGAGTTAAAATTAGAAAGTTACTAAAATAAGAAATAGAAAGTTAATTTCTAAAAAGGGAAAGAAATAACCTAATTTCTAAAAATAAACTATTTCCTACAGAAGGGTGAATACTAGAAAATTTCTAAAATTTAAACCCTAATTCTAAAAATAGGAAAAAGTAGAGAGATTAGGAAGGAATTACCAATTGAGAAACTTATGTCAAAATCCTATAAAACAGGAAACAAGTTAGTTTTGAACTCAAATAGAAATAAATAAAACTAAGGTTAGTAAAATCTTAATCTTAAACTAATCCTAAAACCAATTAATTTCAGAGAATCGTAACCGTCAGTCCCCGGCAACGGCGCCAAAAACTTGTTCACTCCCCAAGTATAGGGTTATGATGTAGTAATAAACTCGATAAGACCGAGGTCGAATCCACAGGGACTGATACCTGTACGTTATCTGAAACCAAGTAGAACTAGAACTATCCTAAGATGCAATCTAAATCAAATAGAATTTAAGGAATAATTGTGGAATAATTATCTAAAACTTAAGGAATTCAGAGGAAGGAAACTAGGGATTCAGAGGATCCACTTGTAGAGATCAGGGAGATCTTATGCCTGCATTAAGGATTATGGAATTCAAACTGAACTTACTTGATCTGGTTTTCAAGAGATGAAAGGTATATGAATTAGAATGGATTCCATCATCAAACCATGCCCAGGAGACAGAGCAAACAACAGAATTAAACTAATTACCAACCAATCATCAATGCATAAAAGTTAGGAAGGATACCGCCATTCGACCATGCCCATGGAACAATGATGAACAACAGGGCTTCCTGACTTTATAACATAAAAAAAAGGGAAAAAGAAAATATTCAAAGCTATTGCAGACCCGTTGTAATTTCAGTCACAACAGACCATTAAAGACTAAAGACATTCCTTCCATATTCCTAAAAACCAAATTCAGTCCATGAATTTACATTAAAAGCATAGAATAGAATCTCCCATCTCGCTACAGGCTTCACCTCTTAGCCCTAGCTAAGAGGTTTAGCCACACATAGGCATGATGCAGCTGGATTTAAAATAAAAAGAGAAAGAATAGAGGAAGAACCAAATCTCTCTCTCTCAGCTCATGTGCTCCACGTCCTCTTCTGCTGCTTCACCTCAGATTTGTCTTCTTTCCACCTGCTGCCAGCAACTCTTTCTTCTTTTCTTTTCTTTTTTTTCTTTTCTTTCCTCCTCCCGCTGCCTGACTTTCTCTCTCACGTTCCTCCCTTCTTTTTTTTTTCCTCCGTCTCTTCTCTCTCCTTCATATAGGCTGATACAGCCGGCTGACTGTTCTCACGCCCAAGAGGACATGCCGTGTTGGAGTCGGATCCAACTTCAACTTCTTTACACAGCCAAGAAGGCGTGCAGAAAATCGCCCACTTTCCTTGCTGATCAGCAAGCAATCCTCCCTATCTTGGTCAGATTTTCTGTCCCTACAAGATGGACGGTCTGGATTACCCATCCGATCACCGTTCAGATCATCTAACGGCCCGCAAAAATCGGGCAATGTCCGGCGCTAAAACAGGGCCTGCGAAAGGCTCTCACTGTGACGTTGGAGGGCTCAATACTGACAGTGATGGAAAAATCCACGCCGTCCATCGGTTTTCTCCCGAAATTTCGGTTGGGAAAGAACGGTTTCTGCCGTCCGTTGGTGCGACCCACTTGATCAATCTTACCACCGTTCATCCTGCGTTAAAATGTTTGAGACGCCATTGTCGCTGGTACTTTGAAATTCTTCCACCTAGGCCTTGGTAATATGGACCTATTTGGTCTAATGAACGGTCTAGATTGGTCCTTAGAGTCGTGATTGCGGCCCACTACAGAGAACCGCGATCCCTGTTTTCTTCTGCTGGAATGATTCGAATCGGAGAGGGAGAGCTTGGTTAAACGTGTTGCCGTGCACGGCTAGTGCACCCATGCCGTACATGTGCAATGCACATGTGGGTCCCACGCTAATGTATATGAGAGATCAGCTCCGACCAACCTGGTTGCCATTTAATTTAAACGGTTGACACCAAACTTGAAGTATTTCAAGATATCAGGCGGGCCCCATATTGATAATTTGTGGGCTGATCTGTCCGTTGAGCCACTTTTATTGGGATCTGAGGGTTGAAATTTGATGTGTACGGTTAATTCATGGTCCTCAGGCTACGTATGAAGTTTCGACTTGATCAGATGGTGGGAACCCTATGATCTTGTATTCTGGACGTCTTTTGCCTGTTTAAGATGAGTGGCTGGACTTTCTCTGATCTCTGACGTGTGATTCTGTCGATCTTGGGTCTCTGGAGTCCGTCCCATGCTTTGGTGTCATTAGAGCGTTAAGTCCATGCTTTAAGCACCCTTTTCGGTCAAGGCTCGTACATACACTCTGCATTACAAACACGATTAATCAGGCCATTAAGTGGTATCATGTGTGTAATTCTATGCAACAACTGGGTCTGATATGCAATATTTGACCCTCAACACCTTCTCTCTCACGTGGCCGATGTGGCTCGGCTTTGGTTCAAACAATTGAAACCAAAGTCCATCAGCTCGTTCACCGAGCTCAGCGACGCATTCCTCACTAATTTCATCAGAGGGAAGAAAAAGTTGAAGTCATGCCCGCACTTAAATAATATAATCCAAAAAGAGAGAGAGTTACTTAAGGATTATATCAAGCGCATCAATTTCGAATCACTCCAAGTCCGGAAGCATTTGGACGAGACAGCCCTCAATTCTATCATGCAAGGAGTTAGAGATAGGTCGTTTCTTACATCCCTAGAAAAGAACCCGCCCACTACTCTGGCTGAATTTATGGCCTGGTCGGAGAAGTATGAAGACGCCGAAGATACCCGAATCCTGGGCGAGGCTGCTCAAAATGCAAAAACCTCGGCCAAAGAGCCAGCCAAAAAAGAAGTTAACTCGACCGGTGATAAAAAGTGAAAAGATGACCGATCTCGCGACGATCGCAGAACGAGCAAGCGGCCCGACCATAAGTTTTCAACGTACACTCTGCTCAACAAACCACAATGGCAAGTCCTGATGGAAATCAAGGGCGAAGATTCGTTAACTGGCCAGACAAACTCTGAAGTAATCCACACCAATGAAGTAAGAGTAAGTACTACCATTTCCATCGCGATCATAGACATAACACAAGTGACTGCTATAATCTAAAGCAGGAAATTGAGAGGCTTATCGGAGAGGGCCACCTCAGCGAACACGTCAACCTAGAAGCCAGAACCTCGAAAGAACGCCCGAATGATAACCTACCTACTGAGGATATCCGAACTATTATCAGTGGCCATCTGGGTGGAGGCGACTCAAATAACGCTCGTAAAAACGACGCGAGAAATGTTGGTTGTCCTGAGTCTAAAATTATGGTTCTAGCTTGGCCTACAAAGGAGAGAAAACTCAAAAAAATACAGTATAGCATTCATCGAAGCCGATGCAAGGGGCATTCATCACCCGCATGACGATGCTCTGGTCATTACTGTCACTATCGCCAACCGCCGAGTCTTCAGAGTCCTCGTCAACATAGGCTCATCTGCAAATGTACTGTTTATATAGGCATTCGACAAGATGGGTGTCGAACGTTTGGCTTTAAGACCTGTGAGTTGATCGGATTCTCGGGCGAACAGATTCTTCCCGAATGAGCGATTCAGCTCGCACTTACTACTGGGGATACGCCGAATCAAGCTACTGTCATGGTCAACTTTCTGATAGTCGATCAATCTTTGGTCTATAATGCGATCCTGGTCGACCTTCCCTCTGCTTCCTCCGAGCCATCGTTTCAACCTATCACCTTTCTATGAAGTTTTCGAGCGAGAGCGATGTCAGGATCATAAGAGGAGATCAACATGACACTCGACGATGCTACGCTACTGCTCTACAGGCACCTGCAGAAATTTTGACAATTGAAACCCTGGATCTGCACAACGAATCTCCCCGACACGGCCAGCCCATGAAGGACCTCATCCAGGTGCCATTGAAAGAGTCGGACATCTCGAAGATCATCCGGATTGGCTCATCCCTGGCAATGCCGTTAAAGGAGAAGCTGGTAGCCTTGCTCCATCGATACGTTGACATCTTTGCATGGACTCATGAAGACATGTCAGGCATTGACCCTTCATTCATGACTCATCGCCTTAATATTAACCCAACTTATAAGTCGATCCGTTAGAAATGGCGTGCACTCAGCCCCAAGAAGTACGCTGTAATCAAGGAAAAGGTTAGAAAACTCCTCCAAGCTAATTTCATTGAAGAAATATACTACCCCGAGTGGGTAGCCAACGTTGTGTTGGTCAAGAAGGCTAATGAGAAGTGGCGAGTCTGTATTGACTATACCAACTTAAACAAAGCCTGCCCTAAAGATAGTTTTCCCCTTCCTGGATCGATCAGTTGGTTGATAGTACCGCGTGGCATGAGTTACTTAGTTTTATGGATACTTACTCTGGTTATAATCAAATTGTAATGCATCAGTCTGATAAATAGAAAACTACCTTTGTTACTGAAAAAGGTCTTTATTATTACCAAGTGATGTCGTTTGAATTGAAAAATGCTGGAGCGACCTATCAAAGGTTGGTTAACAAAATGTTCGCCCGACTGATAGGACAAACAATGGAAGTCTATATCGATGACATACACGTTAAGAGCATTAAGGCGACCGACCATATAGCCGACCTAGAGAAAATGTTCCTCATCCTCCAAAAATATAAAATGAAGCTCAACCCGAGCAAATATGCATTTGGCGTAGGCTCGGGCAAATTCCTTGGGTTCTTGGTCAGCCAACGGGGAATCGAAGCTAATCTAGAGAAAATCAAGGCTTTGCTCGACATGGAATCCCCATAGACAATCAAAGATATTCAACGGTTGACTGGAAGGATAGCGGCCCTAAATCGCTTCGTATCCCAAGCTATCGACAAATGTCTCCCCTTCTTCAAACAATTGAAGAGTTGGCAAATTGTCGATTGGATAGAGGAATGCGAGATCGCCCTTTAGCAAGTTAAAGAGTATTTAGAATCGCCACCATTGCTTTCTAAGCCCGAGTCAGGCGAGCCTCTGTTGATTTATCTGGCAGTATCCGACGCAGCCGTAAGCTCGGCCCTGATCCACGAACATGAAGGCAGACAGTTTTCTGTTTACTACATTAGCAAGGCCCTCATCCTGGCAGAGATAAGATATCCGACCCTAGAAAAGTGGCCTTAGCACTAGTCATATCATCCCAACGCCTACGGCCATACTTTCAAGCTTATTCGATCATCGTTATTACCGACCAGCCTCTCCGCCAAGTACTATAGAAATCGGAGGCTTCAGGACAACTCACAAAATGGGCGATCGAACTCAGTGAATTCGACATCCATTACAAACCTAGGGTAGTAATTAAGGGACAAGTCATGGCAGACTTCATCGTCGAAGTCATAGTGCAAACAGAAATCTCTTCTACTGACCCAGGGACATCGTCTGATCAATCCCCGCCCACCCATCCCATCTGTTCTCTCTACGTGGATGGCTCATCCAATTCTAAGGCAAGCGGGGTAGGGGTAGTTTTGAAGACTCCCAATTACATGGTTATACAATATGCCTTGAGACTTAGATTTCAAGCCTCCAATAATACAGCAGAATACGAAGCTCTACTCCAGGACTCCAACTAGCAGCTAGCTTAGGAGTCACTCATTTAAACATGTACAGTGACTCCCAACTAGTCGTCAACTAGATAGCCGATATATATCAGGCTAAGAAGGAGAGGTTAAAAGCCTATCTGGCGAAAGGAAAAAAGCTGATCGCCAGATTCCACCAATGTTCTGTTACCCGAATCCCGATGGCCGAGAACGCCAAAGCTGACCTCCTAGCGAAGCTCGCCTCAACCGACGAAGACGACATCCCTAGGTCTGTTCCCATTAAATTCGTGGCCGAGCCAAGCGTCGAGGAAACCGATCCCTCGGCCTTACTCCCCAACAATTTTGAGCCATTTTGGGTCGATCCGATCATCAAATACCTTGAGACTGGCGTACTCCCTGAAGATAGAGCCTAAGCTCAATGACTGAAGAACCGCGCAGCATGCTACACCATGCTTAACGAAGTGCTGTATAAGAAAGGATACTACGCACCCCTCCTGCGATGCTTAAGGCCGAGTGAAGCTGACTATGCCCTGCGTGAAATTCATGAAGGCATTTGCAGTAATCACTCGGGAGGCCGATCCCTGGCTCACGAGGTTATTCGGCAAGGCTCTTACTGACTGACCATTCAGTAGGATGCTCGGAAGCTCGTTCAGAGTTGTGATAAATGCTAGAAGTTTTTCACTATCCCTCAATAGCCACCTGAAGAACTGACACTAATGGCTGGTCTTTGGCCTTTTGCCCAATGGGGAATCGACATCATCGGACCATTCCCTTTTAAGGAAGGGTCAGACTAAATTCGTCATTGTTGTCATGGATTATTTCACCAAGTAGGCCGAAGCTGAGCCCCGGCCAAGATAACCGAGCAGAAAATCACAGACTTCGTCTGGAAAAACATCGTCTGTCGATTTGGAATACCTCAGACCATTATTTCCGATAACGAGAGACAGTTCAAAAATAAGAAGTACCAGAAAATGTGTCAGAACCTTGGAATTAGGAACGTTTACTCGTCTCCGCGTCATCCACAGACGAACGGATAGGTTGAAGCCATTAATAAGTTATAAAGCAGTACCTTCAGACCAAGCTAGACCGAGCCAAAGGGGCATGGGCTGAAGAGCTTCCTAAAATTCTTTGGGCCTACCGAACTACGACTCAAACCGCAACAGGAGAAACTCCATTCTCTCTGGCTTATGGCTCGAAAGTAATTGTCCCTGTGGAGATCGGCCTACCTACTGCCCGAGTAAGTTCGTTCAATGAGCGAGACAACGAGGAGCTGCTGACTCTCAACCTCGACCTCCTTGACGAAATCAGGGAGTTGGCTCGTCTCTGAACAGCCGCCTATCAACAGATGATATCCTGATCCTACAACAATCGAGTCAAAGTCAGGCGATTCCGAGCAGGGGACTTAGTCCTACGAAAAACTTTTCAAAATACCAAGGAAAGTGATGCGAGAACACTGGGGCCCAATTGGGAGGGCCCTTACATAATTGCAAATATTGTCCAGCTAAGTACCTACCAACTAGAAGACCTAACAGGAAGCTCTTGCCCCATCCTTGGAATGCCGAGCATCTCAAAATATACTATCCCTAGCTTGGTCGAGGAGCAACCCACACTCGACTCATTAACACTTAGAAGAATCATGGAAAGAATGTAGAATGCGCAAATAAATAGCAAAAAATATCTATTCATTGATCAATAAAGTGTTACATTATCGGTTCAGTATTTATAATTGTATCGTATTGACAAATTGATAAATGCTCAATGCTCGAACATCAGTAAAGGACGATGCTCACCACTTTTGACATGCTCGGCCCCGAAGCTTGGTTTGCTTGAAGTACCTGAAGCAAATGTGGGGAGTAGAAAGGAATTTTGTTCCATCACACTAACTTCAAGGCTTGACCTCACCCGCCGCACCAGGAGCTAACCCAGAAGATGTTGATGGAGCTACATCAGGAGCTGATGGAGCCACATCAGGAGCAATAGTAGAGGCGTCATAAGTGTATGCCTCGGGATCTGCCTCGGCCCCACGACTAGACCTCGACTCGCCCTCATCGAAGTCGGACAAATGTAGATGGGGGAAGGCTTCTTTCATCACCTTGACGCACTCTACGTAGCCCTCTCGATAAACAAGGACTCACTCCTCCTCATAGGCTAAAGATGAGAAATACTCTTCCACCGCATCAACCTTCGCGGTCCTGAGAGCGGCCTTGGTCCCCGCCGCAAGCTCCTGAAGCCTCTTACAAGCCGAGGCACGCTCCATGGTGGCCTGCTCGAAGGTCACCCTGGCCTCTTCCAATCGCGAGGCCACACGGTCCCTTTCCGCCATGACCTTCTCAAGAGCAGCCTTTGCCTTTTTGAGCTGGCCCTCTACAATGACAACCTGAGACTCTGCAAATGATTGTCGAGCCTCCACTTCTGACCGCCGAGTCTCAGCATCCGACAGCCGAGCTTCCGCCTCTCCAGCACGCTTGGTCACAGCAGATACCTTGGCACAGGCCTTCAGCATGCAAGGGGCGAATAGCAAAAGAAGAAAAGCTTTTTAAAAAAAATACAGGAGAGTCTGAAGTAAGACGAGTAAGGGGAGTCACACTGTTACATCAAGCAATAGTGTCCCGACCCTACCGAGCGTGTCTTCCACGGAGGGCGACCCTAGAAGGCCGAAGAACTCTCTCGCAAACATTTGTCAGCTTGCCCACAGAAGGATCTCTTCAACCTTCTGACGGAAGACCATCCTCTCTTCCTCAGCTACTCCCTCCCTGAGCAGTCCCCTCTCCTTGGCCCTCGGGACAACAAGGGCCTCGGCCAGCTCTAGCTCGGGAGCCTCTCGAGGCTATTCAGAGGTCGTTGCTGCCACCTCCTTCGCTGCACCTGCCGTCGCCTCCGCCACCTCCGTACCTTCCTCGACCTTGATAACAGTCAGGGGAGTAAGAGGGGCGGTCCTCGCCAAGCCGTTCGAGACCGTCTTATGCCTCTTTGAGGCTCGGGAGCCAAAGCGAGGTGGAGGTCGAACCTGAGACAGAGGGCGAAGAGTGGACCGAGCCTCAGACATGTCTGCGTTCAAAGGACAAACATTAGTGTAATCGGATGTACAACCAAAAAAGAAAAATAAGAAAACCCTAAATCTCTCACCAGTCACAACGGAGTCAAGGCCTAACTCAAAAAGAAGCTCCGGTTGAAGAAGCCTCTTACAAGATCTCTTTTCCGGACTCAAGGCTCGGAAACTCTAAATCCGAGTCAGAGATCCCGAGTCAAGCTCCGGAGGATGCTTAGGTATCACTGAAAGGAAGAAAGAAGACGCATCAGTAATTCAATGGAAATTCGACTGAGTAAACGCAATAAGCTCAACGTCAACCCTACCAGAAAGTTCGAGGGACGAAGAGGCGGATAAGCCCTGTTTCTGCCGACTCCCATCGACCGAGGGCCCAAAACCACCTGTCCCTCTAGTGCTTGTTCGATGAAGGAGGGTCAATTATTAAAGGCCCACCGATATTCTGCCAATAGCAGAAAAAACCAGCCGGGATGCTGAGTGTATGCCCGCACTTGGTACAAGTGAAGAAACTCATTCACACTTAGCTCGGGCTACTGCATCTTGGCCCAGAGCACCACGTAACCGAACAATTCTCTCCACCCGTTCGGCACAACCTGTCCTAGGGCTATGCCTAGACTACCTAGTAGGTCCCGAGCAATCTTATGAAGCAGCAATCGGAGACCGCATTGTAGTGCGACATGGAAAATCACAACTGCCCCAGGAGGAGGCTGGTCGGGTAGCTCTCCTAATCGAGGGAGGATCAAAATGACCGAGTCTAGAATATGATATCCGGCCCAAATTTTGGATAGCTCCTTCGCTGTCATAATAGAAGGCATGGGCCCTTTGACCCGCCCTTCGGCACCAACTTCCTCCTCACCACCCTCCTCAGGGTCGAAGCGATCAGAGGAGCCTTTAACGCCCACATGCTTGGGAGGTGAGTCCAACGCCCTCACTGACGTTGCTGACCTCTCTGCTGAAGGGTCCAGTACTCTCTGTGAATGACGAAACAGGATGTCTGCCTCTCCAGCAACCTCCGCCAACAATGAGGGTGATTCCAAAGCCTCCCAAAAGCCGCTCGCTTCACCCTCACTGCTGTATTCTCCCTCCCTAAGGCTTGCGGGGCCTAATATTATTGAAAGAAAAGAAAGGAAGGAAGAAGGACCTCACCGAAAGAAGTCCAAGAGCGCCGAAAATAGTGAAGTAAAAGGCTCATGCTCGAGTCTGCAAGAGAAAGCGAGGAGATGGAGGGAGGAGTGAAAGAGGCGTGAAAATGGCGAAAGCGTGCATAGGGCGACCATTTTCATCCAGTTGGAAGATTTATGAACTCAACTGGATTTCGAGTCCCATCTTCATCCAGTTGGAAGATACATCACTAAAGCTCAATCTGAACTTCCTTTGATCTAGTTTTCAAAGAGATGAAAAGTATGAGAATTAGAGTTGATTCCATCACAAAACCATGCCCATGAGACAAAGCAAACAACAGAATTAGACCAATCCACAACCAGTCAGAAAGATGTATGAATGTTAAAAAGGATTTCATCATCCAACCATGTCCAAGGGGCAATGGTGAACAACTGGGCTTCCTAACATCACAATCAAAATAATGGAAAGGGAATAATTAAAACCATCGTGGATCTATTGTAATGTAAGTCACAACAAATCATTAAAAACTGTAAATATTCCTATTAATCAAACTACAATCAACATCAGTTCATAACATGAATCAAGGCTATAGATTCACTCCCATCACACCACAAGCTTCACCTCTTAGCCCTATCTAACAGGTTTAGCCCAACATGATCGGACTAGATCTCTCAAAAATCAACAGAAAAGCATTAAAAACAAGCTATTCTCCTCTCTCTCTCTCTCTCTCTCTCTCTCTCTCTCTCTCTCTCTCTTCCAAACTTCCCACCCGTAGGTTGAATGCCTCTTCTCTCTCTCACGTCTTCTTTTATAGGCTAATGGAGGCGGTGGAGAGGTCGGTTGCAAGGAACCGACCTTGCTTACGCACAATAGGTAGTGAGAATATGCGCAACGTGAGGTCGGTGGACAGCTATTTAACAGGTGCGCAACTGCTCCGCTGGAAGGCTTTTGATCTGGATTTGTCTCGGAGATCATTCCATCTGCACCATTCACATTGTTGGCTGTAGGCTGATCTCATGATGGATCATCTTTCTATCCCTAATAGTCCCAAGATTCGGTGTTCAATCACCAGACAAGTCTCTGTTTTTAACAGCAATTTGGCTCTGTTTTTAACAGCAAATTGGCTCCCAGCGTTTCTTGCATTCGATCTGTTCTCTCGAACGGTTTGGATCATTGATCATTGTTCCTGTCCCACTAAAATCTTCATGCAGAGCCTCTGTGAAATCCCCCTGCGAATCAACCTTACGCAGCTCGTTAGCTGGCTGCGTCTTGCGTTGCGTAACCGAAGAGGCAGGAATCCTGCTGGGATATTCAATGCACAAGGATGTTCCATCAAAAAGGGAGAATGTCCCTACGGTATATTTTTGATGGTCAATCAGATGGACGGTGTGGATTTTTCATAGGGGTCCTGATGGTGGCCCACAACGTCCCTCAAACAGACGGCTTCCTGTTAATGTCGCAGTGCAGAGGGTAACTTCGGCTGAATATTGCATGTGTACCTGCTTACTGTTTCTCCTGAAATTGCTTGGGTTAGAACGGATTCGTCTAGGGTACCTGATGGACGGTTTGGATTAGACGTATGGTCCATGATGGTGGGCCCACAACGTCCGCACGGAGGACATGCGTTCGCATTCGCAGCAACCGAAAACGGAAGGTGCCATTTTTGAACGGAAGTCGGGTCAGCGTATGCTGACCAACTCCCTTTGGTTCGGTGCTGCTCGAGAGCTTGTGCATGATGCGCATGTTCCCTCCAAGATGGGACCCATTGAGATGTATTTGGGGATATCCATTCTGTTCATCCATTTTTTCACCTCATATAATGGGTTGAGACCACATTTGAAGCATATCCAGATATTAGGTGGGCCCCAGGTTGATGATTCATGAGATAATCTAACCAATGGGACACTTCTACAGGGATCCAAGAAAATTTGATTTGTACAGTTTATTTATGGTCCTCAGGCCATATATGAATTTTTGAGTCGAATGGATGGTGGAAACCCTGCGATCTTGCATTCTGGTTGAATTTCAAGCCTCTTTAACATGACAAACTGGATTTCCTCGAATACCGGGCGTGTAAATTCTTTGATCTTGGTCTCCTAGAGTTTGTCCCTTACCTTAGTAATTTATGAGTGTCAAATTCATACTTTTAATACCCTTTTTCAGTCCAGACTCCTAAGTACACCTTGCGTCACAAACACGATTAAAATAGAGCATTAAACAGTATCATGATCGTAAAATCGGATAATAACTGGGGTCTAATATACAATATTTGACCATGAACACTCTTCATAATCGATGACTAGATAGATAACTGATGTACATACATGCGGTCTTAATATATAGGTTTATCAAATGCCTGGGGTCATAAGGCATTCAATTTTATTTGAGCCAAATTGGCTCTAGCATGTCCATGAATTTGAGCAAGGCATATTCCATCCAATTTGTTCAAAAAATTGCCCTAGCATGATGAATGGATACAAAATATTAGACCAATCCAAAACAAAGGGAGGGGCTGGTCTAATTTCATGGCTGGTAGACTGGCTGTGTTTCAACATTGAGGTCATGGATTCGAGTGGGGGGTATATTATTTGTTTGAACATTGAAATCATGAGTTCAAGAGCCCATATGTTTTTAAAAAATAAAGTAATTGAGAACGTGATGCCACCATTAAAATCCTCCACATTGTGTGTCTCAGCATTAAGATCATGGGTTCTGATGCCTGTGTGGGGTTGGGGTGGGACTAGGAGAGGAGCCTACCATTAAAATCTTCTATGTTATTCGTTTCAACATTGAAATCATGGGTTCAAGTGCCCATATGTTTTAAAAAATAAAGTAGTTGAGAAGTGGATGCCCACCATTAATATCTTCCACATAGTGTGTTTCAACATTGAGATCATGGTTCCAGTGCTCATGCGAGATGGGGTTGAGTGGGTGCCTGTGTTTTTATTTAAGTACCTAAGACGAGGATGCCCACCATTACCATCTTCAATATTGTGTTTGGGGCACACCATGTTTAGTATATCCCTCCCAATCTATTCAATCTATTCATGAGATGCACCCTGCTATGATTAATCGATGCATTAACATTGAGGCCATCCAAAATCTCAGGCAGTCCATACTACATAAGGGTGCACATTGAACCGGTAGAACCGTGAAACCAGACTGGAACCGACCAAACGATCCGGTTTGGTCCGATTCTACAGTGCATCAGTTCCGGTTCTAGTTCCAAAAATTAAAGAACCGTTTAGCTCGGTTTAGTTCCAATTTGGGGATATGTAGAACCGAACCGAACCGTGGATCCAATCCGTGGAACCGAACCTGAAACCATGAGTTTACAATATATTTTAGTTGTATATATTGACTCATGATTTATGGTTTACAATGCACCTTTTGATTGTTTTCATAAATGTATTTTTCACACCGTATACAATATCTAAACCATTCATCAAATGGATCACAATGCGATGGACATGGGCTAAATTATAAAATAGAACATGCAATTGGGTTAGATTATAAAAAGCCCAGAACCGTGGAACCGATCCGGAACAAAACCAGTTTTCACGGTCCGGTTCCGGTTCGGTTCTAAGGTGCTACGGTCCGGTTCCGGTTCCAAAAATCCTAGAACCGTAAGGAACGGTTCGGTTCCGATTTCACCCCAGAACCAGACCGAACCGAACCACGTGCACCCCTAATACTACATGATTTTAGTGGGTTTAGAAAT
Organism: Magnolia sinica; assembly: GCF_029962835.1. NCBI lineage: Eukaryota > Viridiplantae > Streptophyta > Magnoliopsida > Magnoliales > Magnoliaceae > Magnolia > Magnolia sinica. The sequence continues at coordinate 82,518,146 of NC_080581.1, forward strand.
GATCTGAGTCAGAGATTGGCCTAACTTTTTGCCTCCAGATAGAACCTCGCGGGGCATAAGTTGATGAATGGAGTGGATGTCATTCACAAATAAGAGTGGACTTTCACTTACCTCTATTTTCCTTTGTAATATTTTTGGGCGTAAGCCCCCTTAGCTGGTAATAAAATTGACTTCTTACCTTCTCTAAAAATAAGGTTGCCTTGTCCAAAAACTCAATTTCCTTTCTGGTATTAGATTAGGTGACACAGCTGAAATATTCCATTTTTCTAAAATGGACCGTGATAGCGTCCCTTATGCCCATTCAGATTGCAATCAAACCTCAATGTCATCAAATGTGGTACACCAAACATGCACCGTAGTTGGACTCACATATGGGTGGGCCACACCCTCCACCTTCTATTATCCCTGGGCCCACCACAATCAAAACCATAGACAAATACACTCACACTTTGGGGTTTATTCCAAAAAACAGGCGCACCTGTTTTATGCAGCAGGTAAAATACCCAACTTTGTGGGCCACACCATGTTGTATGTGTAAAATCTACTCCGTCCATCTTTATCCATTCTCCATGGTAGACTCTGAAAACAAAATTCAAACAGATCCGCCACTCAGGTAGGCCACACCACAGACAACAAAGAGGATAAGTGGACAACCATAGGTTTGTTTGTTGGGACATAATGGTGTATATCTCTCATCAAACCCGTTACTCAGGTGTAACTCACCACCACGAAGAGAAGATTTTAAAAATAAATAAATAAAATCAGTCTGATAAGAAACTCATCCAAGGTAGGACCGTTGAATTGGCGCAGCTTCCACCGTTCTCACCATTGAAGTAATGCTTCTCACCCTGATGGATAGAGATCTTGAGTGTTCTAGGCAGGCACTGTGTAAAACTCGTGTTGCACGCCATTTCGGTCCCTCCCATTTCCAGCTTTGATAACTGAGTCACATGATCTAAACCGTTAGAATACTGTATTCTAGTCCGTTAACAGACGATATTGCAAGATCTCTTTACATTGAATATAAAAACCACCACTCTCAGAGCTCCTTTGTATTGAAAGTGGACTGGACTGGACTGTATTTATCTTCATTCTGAAAATTTTATTTTTTAAAAAAAGCTACATAATTAATGTGGAATTGACATTTCGGTGCCTTTTCCAAAAAGCTACCTAATTAATCTAAATAATTATGATTCCACTACTTTCTGTTAGAAGTCTTTAATGCTGATGGTTGGGCCTCTTTGGTGAGCCCTACCATAATGTTTATTAAAATTCACCCATGCGTCATCTCATATTAGGCCAGGGACTCGAAAGTCTCCCCGCCAATGATTTAGGTGGAGAATTAAATTGGAAATAATATAAAATGCAAATATCACCCTTCAAATTATTTCCCTTGATATGACCCACCTAAATCAGGGATGGGGCTAATTTGCAAGTTACAAGTTCAAATTTTAGTATGGCACATTTAGTGGTTGGATTGGATTTCATATATTCATCACAGTGGACTTATAAAAATAAAGGATACATATTTCTCTTCCAACTATTTTCTTTGGTGTGGCCCACCTGAATCACGAGTCAACCTGATCTTTTAGATCTAGACCTAAATTGAAGCTATGCATCTGATGGTCAGAGTGGATTTTACATACACATTATGGTGGGCCCCACCAAAAAGAAGTCCCAGACCTCCTTGGGCAACTGCAGTGATTACTTAGAAAAAGGCTGGGTTTTAGAGTACCTTACTCTTGATTTTGACATGTCCTCAATTGTTGTTTATGTAACATCCACTTCAACAATTAAATATTTAGTCTCCTATTAAGAGTGTAGAAATAAAATTAAGCTGAAATGTGATTCTCATGGGCCCAATGAAAGAAAATAGTAGGGAGAGAGACATCGAACATTAGTTCTTATAGGGTTCGCTATGATAATTATACAAAATCAACTCCAAACATCAGATTTTAAAAAAAAAAAAAAAAAAAAAATTATCCTTCAGCCCAAAAACCATATCTACCCATGATTCGCATAGGCCGTACTAATGGAAACAATTTAAAGGGTGAGTTTGCACTACATTGTTTCCGATCATGTGGTCTATCTGAAATCACAAATGGAGGTGATTTTTGAGGCCTTCGCTTAACATGAGATAACACACCTGATGGTCGGGGTAGATTTTACATAAACATTACGTTGGGCCACCCCAAGCAGCTCACCCATTTGCTCCTGCACCCACCCAGCCAGGATTAAAGCATTGCATGGGAAGGTAGGGGATGGGTTATTATAATTAATGAGGTTGCCTTTTCAAAACATTAAAAACAAAAAAATAAAAAATAAAAAGCACTTGAATGTAAATTTATATTATGTAGGCAGTCCCTTTTATAAAATTTCTTTCATTTTTTAACCGTCCACTTCTGCAATACGGTCAGGATTGTCTTACCTACCTTGGGTAATGGGCCATCGAAGCAGCGTGACCGTACCATGGACCCCACTTGTCACAACCGAAAACCCAAGTAAACACTGAAAACGCGCGCGAGGATACTACATTTCCTCCTTTAACGGATATCGATTCAAGTGGTCCTGCGGACCTCCATATTGTTTGGTGTGTGTTTGCCACCGTTTACGAAATCGTGTAAGCATCGTCCACCGTCCACGATCCATAAAATCCAAAGTTATGTTACATGCCATGGTGGATTATCACAGCTTGTATATCAAGAGGACCTTTCTAACCGTCTGATTTCACTTGCTAAATTTGTGCAGTTGTTCATTTAACTTTTAACCGTCCATTTAATGGCCATGATCCGCCCATGGGCCATGATGATATTTTCGCAATCTGAATTGTACCCGTTGAGATGTTCACGCTTCCATTTTGTAAATGCAAGACTGTAGTTCAGTAATCCAAACCGTTGAAAAAACTAGCCTCAATGGATAATCCTGACCCTTTAATTTTTAGCCAGAAAATACAAGCACCGTCTACACTAAGAAATGAAGATCATAAAGCTACTATAAATAGGATCTCAAAATATGGGAGAGCTTTTGGGCCATCCACAGTGGATTATATCATATCAATGGCTCAGATCACTGAAACATTGGCGTCAGTTGTAGAAATTAAAAACTCAAGCCTAGTAGTGTCCACATCCTTCTCTTTGGCCTCCTGGATAAAGCTATTACAACTCCCGTCCGTCTATCGGCTAAAAAATCACTATCCAATAAATATCATCACATTCGAGGAGAGCTGTAACCTCTCTCTCTCTCTCTCTCTCTCTCTCATATGGCTGGTCCGGATGCCGGCAACATGACGTCAGATAAGTTGCAGCCTGACACTCCGGCGACAAAATCCGGTAATCTCTCTCTCTCTCTCTCTCTCTCTCCTTCTTCTTCCTTTCTCTCGCTCTCAATCATCTACACCTCCCCATGCATCTGCATGTCTCCCCAAACACAATCATCCATCTCTCTCTCTCTCTCTCTCTCTCTCTCTCTCTCTCTCTCTCTCTCTCTCTCTCTCTCCTTCTTCTTCTTCCTTTCTCTCGCTCTCAATCATCTACACCTCCCCATGCATCTGCATGTCTCCCCAAACACAATCATCTCTCTCTCTCTCTCTCTCTCTCTCTCTCTCTCTCTCTCTCTCTCAATACAATTGTCTACAATTCTCTCATCTGAGCCGTTGAAAAAGTGGACCATACCATGAAGATCACCTGGAACGAAAATTGTAGCAATCGATTCATCAAATGTCCCACCTGATGAATGAACCATCATGATTGTGATCTTTATGATTCCAACCACCTTTTCCAAGCTCAGTTCTTAAAAAAAAATAAAAATATGACACGTCAGCAGGATATGAAGCCGCTGTATCTTTAGTTAGTATACACTGATGTATACTATCATCTTCCATGCCTTTCACGTCGTTTGGTGGGATAAACTAATACAGTGCTGGCGGCGAGAAACTGTATAATAGCCTTGCTGTTTTCAGTTTATGCAAGTGAATTCCTTTCTTCCGTTATCCAAACCGTTGATATTGTGGGTTCCACTGTAGATAGTCTATAGGTATAAAATCACATAGACTTAAAAGTTATATACCTTTGAATAAGTGGCTATTAAAATATCGGTGAGAAAAGGAAATACAACAACGGTCCGAATTTAACCAATAAAAGTTCAAATATTATATAGCTAGGATCTTCCAATTTGTATGGTTTTTGTACATGGGACATCTAAGGTGAGTCCCATCGTTTCAACGGTTTGGATCGCTGAACCATGGCCCAACTTATACATACTGTAAAATCTCGCGGCCCCAGCATCACATACTACCTCACAATAACATATTAGCAAGATTAGCTAATCGCACGAAAACGCTTGCGTGGTTTGCAATGGAAGAAAGTGACGCGAATTGCACGATGCCCTGCCGAGAGGAAGTTTCTATTGTTGGAAGCTATGTGTGCCCATAGAGATGGATGTGACAAATCCACTCCGTCCATTAGTTTCTCGAGATCATAATAGGACTTAAGTTCAAAAATAAGGTAGATACAAGATTCAGGTTGGACACATGACAGGAAACAGTTAAAATGAAAACGTCCACCGTTGAAAACTTTCTGGAGAAAACCATGATGTTTATATGCCATCCAAACCGTTCGTAAGCTACTACCGTTGGGATAAACAAGAGGCACAAAAACGTTATCCTGATCCAAAATTTCCATGGCCCCTCGAAGTTTTCAATGGCTTCAATTCAATATCCGTTGTTTTGTGTGGCGTGTTAGACCTGAGTTTTGAATCTACCTGTGTTTTGAGTCGGTGTCCTCTAGTGAGAGATTGAGGAACTGATGGACAAAGTACTTTCTCACGGGCATCTGTGGGCCACACAGGAGCTTCCTGTGAGGGAGGTGGGCGGGCATAGGCTATCTGCCCAAGAATAAGAATCATGCATTAGGTGGGCCCCAGATGGTATATTATTCGGCGGGTGCATTCATGAGGCAGGCCACACGTGAACATTGATTGTGGAGAAGTGGCTTTTTTAAGCCCCTGCATTCATATACGAAGTGGCCCACACTGCTCGACCTCATGGGGAGTTCCCATGAGCTCGACCTTATAGAACCTTTTCCCTGTATATTGAGAGGGAGAGGGTCAGGCTCACCTTGCGCACCTATGCATGCGGGCACCTCTGCACACGTGTTATGGGGGATCTAATTTGAATGGTCCATGTGTTGCAGAATATGATAAAATTCCGAGGGACAAATTTTCATCCTGATCTAAAATTTTGGTGGGCTATATCAAAGAGAAATGCAAATCAAGGGAGGAAACTATTTTCATTTTTCATGGCCCACCAAAGTTTTGGATCAAAGTATAAATTGAGAACGGGGGGTTTCATGAGGTGCTGCTTCACGTGGACCGTTTAAATTTTGAAGTCACGTCACGTACGATGAGTTCTCAAAAAAGTTCACACGAGTTTCATGCAAACTAGTACGGAGCTGAGAATATATATATATATATATATATATATATATATATATATATATATATATATATATATATACACACACACACGCTCTTAGGTGGGCCACACCACATACAACATATGAGAGGGGTTACTCTCCGGTAAAACATTCATAATCAATTATTGGGCCCATTGAGATGTGGTTCATAAATTCAACCCATCCATTGTGTGTGTCCCACTTGGATGAGGGGTCCAACTAAGTTTCAGGTGCATCCAAAACTTAAGTGGGTCCCACCAAATGCTTTTATATATTTTAAGCATTTCTTCACACGGTTTTAGATGGTATGGCCCACCTAAGTTCCATTGGCAATATTTGGGATATCCCCTGACCTAAAAAGGACCCATCAAAGGCATATTCGACACAAGTCACGGTGGGGCCCACACTGCTCGACCTCCCATGAGGTCGACCTTGTATTACCATTTTCTATATATATATATATATATATATATATATATATATATATATATATATATATATATATATATATAAAAGGTCTCAAGTTCAATTGGTTGGACCACAAGTTCAAGTCCACCCGGTGGTTTACTTCTAACCTATTAAGTGAATGTAAAATCTAACCCTTTCAATATGTTGGTCCCACCATGTTGATCACTGGTTACAAAAATCAAGTCTATATACTCATCAGGTGGGCCACACCATTGAAAAAATATGTTCCAATTGATAAACAATAAAAATACAAGTTTAGCACACTCAATAAATGTTAGTGGCCCATTTTTACAGAAGATGATCCTCACAATCGGGCGAATCCATTGGACGGGTTAGATGTAGCAAACACACGAAAGATTGGAAGTTATCCAAAGGGTGGACTGTTAGCTTACAATCCAACCGGTTGGACTTTAAACCTTCTCATAACAAAGCAAAAGAAAATCCTCTCTGCATTGTTTTCGAACTTTGTGGCCAACCAACAGATTTTTCATCTGCAAATCCAGGCCCACCAAATTTACAGTTGTGATGACACACGTGTGGTAGGTTTTCACATTTAATTACAATTAGCAAATCTCTAACAAGAATTACATTAAAAATCTAACATGTTTTCTTCACTGATTTCAAAAAAATGTTCATCTACAGAACTAGAATTAAACGATTCTCCAATCGAGCAAGTCCGGCTTACGGTCTCTACAACCGACGATCCAACGCTGCCGGCCTTAACATTCCGAACATGGGTTCTGGGCCTTATTTCATGTGCCACGCTGGCATTTTTAAACCAATTTTTCGGATACCGTCAAAATGCGCTCTATGTATCGTCAGTATCGGCCCAGATCGCGGTCCTCCCGATCGGACGGCTGATGGCAGCCACCCTCCCTACAAAACCCATCAGAGTTCCAATGACTAGATGGACGGTTGTGCTGAATCCGGGCCCATTCAACTTAAAAGAGCATGTGCTTATTACAATCTTTGCAAACTCAGGCTCTAATTCGGTTTATGCCGTTGGTATTATTACAATAGTGAAAGCTTTCTACCGTAGGAAACTCAATCCGCTGGCAGCAATGTTGCTGACACAGACTACACAGGTGAGTCTTTTTATTTGGTAGAGTATGATCATCCATGCACATGCATGATGCGATAATTCATGTGGTATACATGTATGAAAAATCCAGACCGTTGAGATGGTGGCTGGAACTTTAGATGGATCATTTTTAGGGCTGGTAATGGATATGCATTTCTCCAAAAGCTGTCATATCCAATCCAAGAAAATCCTATATGAATATGAGATATTTAACCTATTCAAAACCTCTATCCTTGATTATCCAATTACTGGATGGGATTTTCATACCTACCTGAGTCATGGATTGGGCTGATTGTCATATCCAATCCAAGAAAATCCTATATGAATAATTGGATTGGATTTTCATACCTCCCCGAGTCATGGATTGGGCTGATTGTCATATCCAATCCAAGAAAATCCTGTATGAATATGAGTTTTTTAACCTATTCAAAACCTTTTTACTTGATTATCCAATTATTGGATGGGATTTTCATAGCTGCCTGGGTCATGGATTTGGCTGGTTGTGGGCAGTGGATGTATAGTGGATGGTTTGCATGATAATTAGAGTGGATGTCATGAAGACATCATGGTAAGCCTACAAGATCATGACTAGAGCTATGCATGGGACGACCCAACTCGGTAAACTTGACTTGTCCGACTCATTTAGATCTGATTCGATTTGAACAAAGTGGCTAAGTCGATTTGAATTGAATTGACTTCATTCAATACGAACTCAAACCGAGTCAGGTTCGAGTCACCCAGTAACTCGACTTGAAATCCAACTCAGTACGGCTCCACTCAATCCGAAACTCAACTCGCACATATATATATATTAAAAGGAATTGAGATATGATGTTTCATATTTGAGATGTCACGTAACCGATGGAGAAGTTACAATTCTAGCAAGTGAATCTAGGTTTTGAGTTATGATTTCAGCCGTGGATATCCATTGCACTTGATCCGACTCGGTGCTAACTCGATCTGGATTAGTCCATACCAAACCTAGACTCGGATCCAGTCAAGCATGCCGGACTCGGTACCGAGTTAGGTCGAGTTCGGATTAACATATTTCAAAACCGGATCAAGTTGGATCAGCCTTGACACAGTCGGACTCGACTTGAAGCCCAGCTCTAATCATGACATTTCATTGTAGTCTTTTTTTTTAACCCACGGATATTCAAAATGATGGGCCATCTACGGTGGGACTCACTATTTAAGCAGTTTGGATTGGAGTGCATGTGTGGCACGTGCACCCGCATGCCCGTGCATGGATGGTCATGGTTTACCGGGCAGTGAGAAAGTGTTTTTATTTTAGATTTTCCTTGTTTTTTCTACTTGTTGACTGAGACAGGTGTGTCACACTGGGAGATTGTTTTCGCTGGTGGGGTCCACATGAGTGCATGCTTTTATGATTGGAACGGTACATCTGATGCGTTCAATGTGGAATGGCTATGGTCCAAGATGTGGACCGTTGACGTCTTTCATCAATTGGCGAGTCTGTGTTAATTTTGGACGGTATCCCCATCTCTAGTGGTCCCCACTCCCCACCAGTTGGACCGTTCAGATCATCTGGACCATGAAGCCATGTGGACCTCAAATTGCTGCATGGGCGGGAATTTAGATCATTAAAAAGTTACCGAGAACTTAGTGAAGAAAAAATAAACAAAAAAACAAAGGTGGGTCCCACTAATGAACGTGCCTCTCTATCTGTTTTGTCTTTATCTTACGTATGGTGTCAGAAAACCTACACTAGCACGAAAAATGACAATATCTTATCTGTTTCTCGGAATTCGGACTGATGTAGGTACATACATACAGTGGGAGGCGGCTTCGGTGGATCTCTTACTGTGGGGCCCACTCGTGAACGTGCCTATCCGTATGACCTTGATATATGTGTCTTACATCTACGCCATTGGAAAATAGTAGTGATTGAATGTCCGCCGTTTGATTAGGTCATACAGACCTGAATGAAGGAAAAAAGAAAATACAAATATCAGTTTCATGTAACACTTTTGTGGCCCTTAAAGAAGTTTTTAATGGTAGACGTTCAATCAACACTGTTGTCTGTAATGTTGTCCACTTGAGGTTTGGATCTGCTTAATTTTTGGGCTCATGCGGTAAAATTATCTAGAAAAATGGTTGGACGGAGTGGATGAAACACATATATTATTGTAGGGCTCACAGAGCACTGGCCACTAGCTTCAGGACTTACCATTTGATAGGGTCCTGCTCAAAGATCTGAAACCGTTTATGTGCTGTGCTGCACCTTGGACAGAAGATAACCAAAGGAATTTTCAGAGTTACTTATTATTTCAACCCAATGGATAATACTTAAAGAATTAAAGGCTCAAATATGACCGTTGAAAGAGTAAATCTCCCATCTAATGTGTGGTCCATTATATAAACGGTTTGGATAATTGAAAGATGCAGAGTATAAAATCTGGAGTTATACTCTCGAGGTAGCCTATTGAAATACGTCACAATGTATTCTAGCAAACCTTTCACGTGACTGTGTCAGGACTCAACTCTAGCCATGATTTGGCTACTCGCGAGAGTAGCTATTCTAGAGACCACCCCCGAGATCCGGTTCATTCATCATGTGGGGCCCACGATGATTGTCTTCCGGTAAAGAAATCATGCCAGTTCAACCCTCAGGGCGACCGCACTCGGGTTTCTGTAAACGGAGGGTTAGAAAATATCGAACAGTCTAAAGAGAGCTGTCCATGCTTTCTAGCTGCATCGGTTCACTTGGAAAGTTCAATCGATCAATCGGAACCATTCATTAAGTTCCGAACACTGATTACCTGCTACCACATAAAAATTACACTGATTGGATGATCCAATTAAAGTTTAGGATGATCCAATTAAAGTTTATATTATGAAGAGAATTTCTAAATTATACCAACCCGACCCAACCCAACTCAGACGATCCAAATATGAAGAATAAGTACACAAGTTGGTTTTGGATACTGTTACTTTAGACCCAACTGAGATTGGGCCATGATTTTAATGGATTGAGCATGGGTTGGATCTAGATGAAGACAATCCACACCTAACAAGTTTATCTAGATTTTGTGTTTGGGTTGGGTGTGGTAGGGAGCATGCTATAGTGTACCAGTGCCATCTTAATCTTTAGATGGTATTGGCTAGATGTGTGGCCCATGTGATGTATTTATGCCATCCAACCCATCCATAACATATTTCACAGAAAAACCCTAGTACCCAAAAACCGGCTGATCCATATCATGTTGAACATGTTGAAAGGAGGAACTACCGTTGATTAAAGTGGTGGGCCTACCATGTTGTTCATCAAGGCAAGATGAAGGGTCATGCCAGAAAGGGAGGAAAAAAAAAACAGGGCTGTTTTACATCTTATGAATACCCCTGTGAAATTCAACGGTGGGTGTTCACTCCCAACTAGTTCCCTTTGCTTTGGCCACTTTAATTTTGGATTTAGCTGATTATTGGTTCTCCAAGCTTTTCTGAGGTGAGACATTTGATGGATGGATTGGATGGTGTGAATACATCATGTGGTCCCCACATCTGATCGGTACCACTTTGAGGTTGTATCACTGACACTAGGGCACGCCCCTACTTGGAGTCTAATGACCCGTCAGGTAGCAACCCAAGTTGGTTCTGTTGCTGAAAGTGATGCATGGGTGAGAACTGATGTTTTTGTTTACATGTTTTGCATGCATTGATTGAAATTTATAGATGTTGGGATATGGATGGGCTGGATTATTTAGGAAATACCTTGTGGATTCTCCCTACATGTGGTGGCCTTCAAACCTTGTTCAAGTATCACTATTTAGGTACTCTCTCTCTCTCTCTCTCTCTCTCTCTCTCTCTCTCAATATCAAGCTTATCAGGGACCACATATCGCGTGATCTGTGTCTAGAAATTTTCTCTTGGGAATTGGTTCTCACACAAGAACTTGTGAGAACCCTTTGAGAACTCATCTCACCTGACATGTGAAATAAATCCAAACCGTCCACTGGATGTGTCACCTCATGAAACTTCTAAAACCCAAAAGTCAACCTTATCAAAAAATTAGATGGGCATATTAAAGCGGGTGGGTATTCCCAGCCTTGATTTTTGCCAAGGCCCACCTGAGTTGAAAATAACATGTGTTTGTCCTACCCTTCATCCAAGCCAGATAAAGGACCTGCATGGCCTAGATTGCACATATACATAATGTGAAATGAGTTCTCAAAGAGTTTTCATGAGAATCGGTTCTAGAAAAATAAAAAAAATAAAAAAAAAAATTCTCTATATATGTACACAAACTAGGGTATACAAGAGACGGAGGATCCGTATAAGATCTTTATGTGTGTGTGTGTGTGTGTGTGTGTGTGTGTGTGTGTGAGAGAGAGAGAGAGGTCGACCTCATGGGAAGTTCCCATGAGGTCGAGCTGTCTGGGCCCCACCGTGATGTGTCAAACATCAACACCGTACATTTGATGGGTCCCCTTTAGTTTATGGGATATCTCAAAAATCAACTATATACAAAACTTAGGTGGGCCATACCATCTAAAACTGTGAAGACATGCTTGATATATATATATATATATATATGTGTGTGTGTGTGTGAGATTTTAACAGATATACATGCATCATTCAATATGTAAATATAAATACTTATCCCGAACTCTAGCAACCATATTACACAACATGGAGTACATTCACCTGTGCTAAAGGTTGGGAGCCATCTCCAAAATTAAGCCGATCTACTAAACTATCAAGATCAATGAACAGCCTATGATTTGACCCAATGTTCAGGTGTAGCCCACTTGGCAGGTGGAATGGCTTGATTTCTGTATATTGGGCGACCTTTGTGGTGGGGTCCACCTTTTACACAACTCAGATGTCCTACACATGTCCCATGTTGGCAGGAAATAAGATGTGGAATGATAAGCTGAATACAATATTGTCACTGTATCTGATCACTCCTCATCACTAGGAAATGCCTTATCTAACATCCCAAGTGCTGTAAATGGGCCAGGCTTATGTTGTCTTTGGCTGGGACTTGTTAACGCAAATTATGGATTTACGATTTTTGTAAAATAATAAAGAAATCGAAATGTTAATGACATGCTGAAGCATGTGTGATCATGTTGTCCTTAAAGCGTTATGCGCCCATTCTCAAAGTAATCGAGAATACTGATAGGTTGCATCCACATATAAGACTATTTCCAAAACACCGAAAACCCAATTTTTTCAAGCAAACATTTTTTTTATATACATATATAATTTTTATTTAAAATATATTTTAATCATTATTTTCACAACAGGACTTCCAACAATTTGGCCATGGTGGTTTTATGAATCCATTAATCTGATGTTTACCATGACTTCTTTTAATATTTGTAGGGCATTGCATGAAGTGGAAATGCGACCCAAGGGCGGACAAACAAGGCTACAGTTCTTCTTGATGGTCTTGATCACAAGCTTCGCTTATTACATTATCCCTAACTATTTATTTCCATCCATAACTGCCCTCTCATTCATCTGTTGGATATGGAAGGATTCCATCACAGCCCAACAGATTGGCTCCGGTCTTCATGGGCTTGGAATTGGCTCATTTGGGTTCGATTGGTCGACTGTAGCTGGATTCTTAGGAAGTCCCTTAGCAACCCCTGCATTCGCCATTGTTAACATAATGGTTGGATTCTTCTTCTACGCCTATGTACTTATCCCCTTCGCTTATTGGACTAACTTATTTGAAGCGAAGCGGTTCCCAATCTTCTCTTCCCATGGCTTCGATGCCAATGGTCAAACTTATAATACTTCACGGGTTTTAGATGAGAAGAACTTTAAATTTGACAGCCAAGGGTATGAGAGCTACAGCAAAATTCATCTAAGTATCTTCTTCGTCTTTGCGTATGGCTTGAATTTTGCAACTCTAACAGCGACCCTTTCGCATGTAGCCCTCTTCCATGGAAGGTACGTATTAAACCATTATTAACTATAATATGAAAACTATTAATTTGTTTATTTCACTAAGAATAATAAGAATTATAATTCTTATACATTTGTTATGTTTTAAAACTTAGAATAGATACACATCTAACTTTATATGTACAATGTGTTATATCCTTTGAATATGTAATGCCAGCCGTTGGCTTCATTCCTGTAAAATGTTTATTTCTTTGTACATACATGATGACCGACTTGATAAAGATATTAGGAATGTTGAAGGGGAAATAGGGATTTTTATCATGACCTATAAATTGAAGTCACTGTGTGATATTGCTAACCATATTAATTAAATTTGCCTCTTCTTCTTTTTTCTTTGGTTCTAGGACAATTCTACAGCTCTGGCGTCAGACGATGACAACAGCCCGTGATCAAGTGAGTGATATTCACACAAGATTGATGAAGAAGAACTACGAAGTAGTTCCTCAATGGTGGTTTTATGCCATCTTAATTTCAATGATCGCTCTCGCCACCTTGGCTTGCCAAGGTTTCGACAAGCAACTACAGCTCCCATTGTGGGGGATCTTCCTCGCATGTGCCCTGGCTCTATTTTTCACCCTGCCCATTGGGATTATAACAGCTACTACAAACCAGGTAAGCATGTTATCAGAAAAGAGGTTTGCTACCATTAATCATAAGGCAGTAAAAAAATAGGATTAGATAATGGTGCCAACGGTAGAACCGTTATACATTATGGTGACATAACGACCTAATGCAGGGATGAACCTGATGAGGTCCATCAGTATCTTCCTCAAGGGGATAACTAGAAATAAATTCTAAGAAATTCGAAGATTGATTGATATATGATAAAAACCTTAGATGTAGTTTCAAAATTAAACTCCAACTCTTTAAAAATCGTGAGATATGACTATTTTAAAGTTCTAACGTTCTGAATCACTTTCGCTTTCGATCGGGCTTTCTCTTGTCTATCTTGGATATGAAAGTATCCGTGACCCACTCTACATATGAAAAAAAAAAGACATGTAACAACTGTCAAGTCTCTCAATTTCAGAGAAAGAAAATAAGAACTAAAAATTTACCATAAGAGTGGTGTGATATTGTAATGGTAACTACAGGACTATTTTCATTATTGAATACCTTTGATTGATCACCCTGGTCGACCGCCTCATGTGTTGTGCTACATGGTGATCCACAACATTCATCTACTATGTCTGATGGTGGGTGGGCCATATGTAAATAAATCCTGATTAGAGATCTTGACCATCTATAAAAAGGATGGTTAGAAACAATGGTTCACATTTCAATGCATTTGTACGAATGGTGAGGATCTTGTGCATGAGGATTTTTGGATGTGACCCCTCCATGTGGGTCCCAGTCTTGATCACATTGTGCTGAGATTGGGGAGAAAGCAGCAAATAGCATTTCATCTGGGCCTGAGATTCTCTTCGGGCCCAATGATGGGCTTGGAGGTTATCTCAGGCCCAGCATTTCATCACCATCGTGCTTTGCCCCTGCTGCATGAAAAGGAGGTATCGACCAAATTAAGGGTATTTTGGTAATTTAAATCATCATTTTCATATCCTGGGTGATTACATATACGGTAACATATGGTAATTGCTGTACATTCAAACCGTGTGGGCTCATCCATGATGTATATATTAAATCCAAACCGTGAATCTGTTGATTCTCTTCATCTTCACCGTGTATTCAAAGAATAATCCTAATCCAAGATCATGTGGGACACACCACATGAAGCAACTTACGACCACATCTGAAACCGATATATTCACGAGGTTTCGAACATCTATTTTTTTAATGGCCTTATCTTAGATATGGAGACCCATCTAATGGACGGTTTGGATGGCACTCATGCATCAAAGTAGGCACCTGACACGTACGTACCATACATTCAAACGTATGGAATCATTCATTCCCCTTCTAGCACTTCACTCCTCTCCACACGTGCATTACACGTGCCGTGTCTACTATTTTTAGTATCGGATATTTTTGTGGCCCACTTTCTGGATTGATGGTGTAAATGTGTGGCTTGCAGCAACCGGGGCTAAACGTGATAACGGAGCTGGTAATCGGGTATCTATACCCGGGTAGGCCACTTGCTAATGTGGTTTTCAAGACATATGGATATATAAGCATGACACAGGCTATCATGTTTCTTGGGGATTTCAAGCTGGGCCACTACATGAAGATTCCTCCAAAATCTATGTTCGTTGTACAGGTAAAAATAAATAAATAAATAATAACTATTAAAGATCCCATCAAGGAATTCTACGGTCCTGATCGTTTTGATAGTGGAGTTTCCGATGTGAATGGACCAAATCATGCATTTTGGGCCACTAATTTTCTTCTCCTTTTTTACTATTCCAAGTGAATTCTGGACCATTCATTAAGTGGGCCCCACAGAGAAGAACAAAAATCATGCTGGTCATACTTCAGCTGGCCTATAGATGTAGTGCCCACGGCCAGCCTGATATTTTGCTAGGCAAATCCACTGCGGGGCCCAACTGATGGACGGCTCTAATCTTTCACACATGTGCGGTGCTGGCGCACGGATTAGCTACTGATAGGTTGGGTAGCGAGACTGGCTACTGAAGTGACGTCATCAAGTTTTGTGGGCCCCACCATGATATATGTGTCATATCCACACCGTCCATCCATTTGGATAGAAGGTTTTAAAGCATAAACCAAAGAATGAGGTAGATACGAAGCTGAAGTGGACCCCACCACAGAAAACAGTGGGGAGAGTGGTGCCCACCGTTGAAACCTTCCTAAGGTCCACCATGATGTTTATTTTAGATCCAACCTGTTCATAAGATAACACAGATATGAAATAAGGGAGAATACAAATATCGACTTCATCTAAAACTTTTGTGGCCGTTAGAAGTTTTTAATGGTGGGCGTCACTCTCCCCACTGTTTTCTGTGGTGGAGTCAACTTAAGCTTTTGATCTTATTCATTCTTTAGCTAATGCCCTAAATTGATTTCTAAAAATGGATGGACGGTGTGGATACAAAACCTTCATTATGGTGGGGCCCACAGAACTTAGTGACGTCACTTCAGGAGCGAGTCTCGCTAATCAACCTTTCAGTAGATAATCCGCGTCCATCACTCCTCTATTATAAATGTCAAAACAGGGATGTGGTCCACCTACACACGTGCACACGTACTCCACAATCACTCTAACACGTGTTAAAAAAACACAATCAGAACCCTTAATCATGTTTCCTTCTGCATGATTAGTTGGTGGGTACGGTCGTCGCATCCTCAGTCTACTTCGGCACGACATGGTGGCTGCTAACGACCGTCGATCACATATGCGATCCAGCCAATCTCCCTGAAGGAAGCCCGTGGACGTGCCCCGGCGATGACGTGTTCTACAATGCATCCATCATCTGGGGCCTGGTGGGCCCACTTCGCATGTTCGGCCGTCTGGGCATCTACCCAAAGATGAACTACTTCTTCCTCATTGGACTGCTGGCACCAGTACCCGTGTGGCTGATGGCCCAAGCATTCCCCGGTCGGGATTGGATCAGGCTCATCAACATGCCCATCATCTTTGGGGCCACATCCGGCATGCCCCCAACAAGGGCTGTGAACTTTCTAGCGTGGGGGACGGTGGGCCTCTTCTTCAACGTGTATGTGTACCGTAGATTCAAAGGATGGTGGGCCAGGCACAACTACATACTATCAGCTGGTTTGGATGCTGGGGTTGCTTTCATGGGCATATTGACTTACTTTGCTCTTCAAGTGCAGGATATTAATGGGATGAAATGGTGGGGTTTGGATTTGGATGATCATTGCCCCCTGGCCCACTGCCCTACGGCTAAGGGGATAGTGGTTGATGGGTGCCCAACCGTTCAGTAAAATGTTCAGGGCATTGATGGATATTTGGACGGTTTGGATCTCATGATGATATGCCAAGCAGGGTGATGGGGATCATGGTTGTTGGGATGGGCCATGATCTTATACAAGGAACTGGACTGTACATTGAGTGGGGCCCACAATGATGGGCCGTGGACTCTGACTTGATCAAGCCGGATGCAGTTCAGCACCATGAATTAGCATTGAAAATATGATGTTTTATGGGATTGTAGGATAAAATGTATGAATGTTAGATTAATTAAATATTGGATAGCTTTTTGTGTGATTCGTAATTTAAAAAACTTTTGGGTGTGATTTCTAATTTAAAATTCCATAAATTAAAAAAGCTTTTGGTGTGATTCCTAATTTAAACATTTATAAAATTAAGAAACATGCATTCTGTTATGAGTCTAATGTACTAAGAAAGCCTTCTTAGTATAAAAATAAATCCCAAGCTACTTGGGATTATTTTTAAATATATGTAATTTTAAAAGGTTTGTTATAAAATAAAGAAATAAGTACTTTATTATTTTTATTAATAATCATTGCAAATATATTCATGTACATCCTTTAAAATCTAAGGATGAAGCACTTTTTAAGCTTGTAATTTTTAAAACTAAAGTAAAAAATAAATAAATAAACAAAAATAAATAAATTCAAAGCTTTTAAAAATAACAAAGGTGGAAAATATACCTCTAAAAACTTTGATTATTCCTATGAATCAAATGGAATAATTCATAAGATTATTGCTCCTGATACTCCTTAATAAAATATAGTAGAGAAAAAAAAAAATAGACATTAATTAATTTAGTGGATGACATATTGTTTAATTTTGGTCTTCCTCTTACCATCTGAGGTTAAGTTCTTTATTTTCCATCTTATATTCTCAATAAATTTCTTATTAGTGCATTTAAGATAACTACTTATGAATTATGAAAATATTGAAAATCAAATATTAATTAATTTAGAGTTTAATGAGGTTGAAAGCTGTCTTTACTATAAAGTATTTCAAAACTTATGATTTTTGGTTTGTTTATATGTAGATGATCTTCTGATCTTTAATATAAATGTAGAAGTCATTAATGAGGCTAAAATATTTTTATCTTCTCGATTTGATATGAAAGACTTGGAGGGGCCGTTGTCATTTTAGGGATTAAAATTGTTTAGAGTAAAACTCTTATAACATCAACCTAATTCCATTACATATTAAAAAAAAAATGTTGAGAAAATGTAACCACTTTAAAAGTAAAACCTATATATACTCCTTATGACCACAATAGAAAGCTAGAACAAAATATTAGTGAAAATATATCTCAAGTACTACAATATGTTCATGTCATTGACAATTTGACTTATGCTATCAATTGCAATAGACCTAATATCACATTTGTTGTGAGTAAGTTGAGTAGATATTCAAGTAATGAACATTAGAATGCTATTTATAAGGTTTTAATGTATGTTAAAAGGACTTAAGATTTTAGTCTTCATTAATAAATGTCCCATGATGAAATTCAATGGTATAATGATGCTGATTGGAATTTACAGATAGCTAATTCTTGATCTACTAATAATTAGATTTTCACCATAAACCTACATAGCTCATTCTACAACGGAATTAGAACTCATTGCTTTGGAAATAACTAGAGAGGAATTAAATTAGATAAAAACATAGTATACCATTTAGGTGAAACCGTTATCACCAATATCTATTCATTGTGATAATTTAGTTGAGAAGAGCTAATAACAAATATTATAATGATAAAATCAGACATATCTATCTAAAGCATAATTATGTAAGGCAATTATTAAAGAACGGTGTAATAACTTTAGACTTTATAAGATTCAATAAAAATCTAAGGGATCCATCAACCAAAGTTGTAGCTAGGAAAAAAGTAGAAAAAATATTGAAGAAAATAGAACTTAAGTCCAAAAACAAATTAATAACTGAAAATGACAACTCAATGTTAGGACTGAAAATTTTAAGAATTATATTCAATGAAAAAAAATAAATTTTCATATGATTCCTAATTGAAATGCATTGAAAAATATCTTTAAGTTATTTTGTATGTGTAAGTAATGCAATTCTTTACAATTGATTAACTTGGGGTATATCTCTTAATGATTTTATAACCTTTTGTTTAAGCTAACATGACAATTATTACAAAGATACCCTTAGTAAATTTACCTATATGAGTATGGAAGTTAAGTTGATTCCCATAAAATTTGGACAAATGTTCTAAAGTGCTCATAAAATCAGGATATTGCACATAGTAACATGCAGCCCTGAATATATTGTAAACACTGAAACCATTATGTGTGTCTTAAGTATAGTATATATTAAAGAAATTTAGTTTTAGACTTAGTTCACTAATTTTTCTTATAGTTAAAATACATTTACGTAAGATTCAAAATAATTCGTTACAAGTTATGGAAAAAGTTGTCCTGATCGAACGTTGGATCTGATAAAAAAAAACTAGTGGGTCTAAATCCAAAATTGGGATCTATGTAGCATGTATGGGTCCAAAAATTTGACGCTAATCACTAAATGGAATAGGCATGGATCCTTTCACAACCTAATCATGATTAAGTTTTTAATGAGATCAACTTGGGTCGTGTTAAAAATGAATCCAACCAAACTCAACCATGAACCAAGAAAAAATAGTTAATTTTGTTTCTTTTCTTTCTTTCTTTCCTTTTTTTTTTTTTTGCTATACGATACAATGATTCATCATCCTTTCCTTAAACATGGTCACCCATCCACTTCTTGTGATGATATGGATCATGCAAGATGGAAAATATATCAAAAAACGCTCTATTTGAATTACCTTAACCATTTGAATTTACTTGTTGCATTTGAACACGTGGCCATCTTATTTTTTTAACATCAAAATTTATAGCCACCACTAATTGAATAGTGCAGAACTTTATTTGTGAAAACAAAATTGTAATTGATGTACCTAACCCTAATTCTACTCACCTAATTAACGGGTCAGGGCTAGTCTAGACCTAGTAGATTAAATTAATGGGTTAGCTATTTTTATTTATTTATTTATTATTATTATTATTATTATTTTACTTTGACCAAACCCAAACCTAACCCGAATTTTAATGGGGTGGGTCTGAAAATTCGACCCTATTTTCAAATGGGTTGGTTCCGGGCCCCCCTTGACTCGACCTGGCCCAACCCAATGTCAACCCTAATTGTAACAATATCTAGCCTGCACACCTTAGTCATTTTTCTCTTTATCAACTTGAATCATTGCAATTCATTTCAATTGACATCCAAATGTGTCAGAGATGAGACCAAGCAAAAAATATTTTGCAAATCCTCCAATTGAGTAGAGAAAATAGTCATTGGACTCTTGTTAGAGCAAATTGACTATTGCATTTCATTTCCATTCAGAATCCAAACACACTCCCCAAAGATGAGACTAAATAATAACCATTTAAGGCCTATCGGGTCACACCTTTGAAAGGCAGCATTTAACACCTAAATGTCATTTCGAACCAAACCTGACTTGTGTTGCGCCTTTGGATGCACTTTTGCAAACCCCCATTTGATCTCCTACTATGAAAATAGGCCCTAAATAGCCTACTCGCCGTAAACCAGTCTGATTAAGGAGAATTCCTTTTACATAAGTTGCATCCAAATGGGCCCTTAGTCAATTCTCTACAAGGAGACCACCTTTTCCAAAATACTTATTGCAGTTCATTACCATTGTGCATCCAAATGTGTTCCACAAAGATTAGACCGCATCCTCCTGGAAAGCATTAGGGTGTGTTTGGCACCAATGAAATAAGTTTTAGTACTTGTGGGATTTTGTTAAACACATTTTTTCTCTTTCTAAGCATTGAAAATCGCATAAGCACTTGTGGGATGCATACCAATACTTAATTTGAGCTAAAGAATTATAGGCCTGAAATTTCAGCAAAATGGGTTTTCTGTGAAGTGGAGTTTGATGAACGGTTCAGATTTTTGAACACAAGGCACATATGAACACAAGTAGAGAAAGTCACTCTCATCCTCACTAACTACTTTCTTTTTTACGATTAAAAAATAAAAATAAAAATAGGTCCTGAGGCTTTCCCAACAAATGACTATCTCCCCAGAGGTTAGTGAGTCGCTGAGTCTTTAGTGATGAGACCGAACTTTTACAATTTAATCAATTCTGGAGTAAACCATTAAGATCCTTACTTAAACAAGCTTTTTGTAAATATTTATTGTAATTGATTTTAGGGGTCCTTTGGCATCCTCGATTCGGGGGGCTTTGATGGGATTTCAAATCCCCCCAGCATATTTGGCACCGGAAAGTAACCGGGGTTTTAGATGTAAAGGATTTTGAATCCCCCCAAAGCAGGTTTGAAATCAAATGTATACGTGTGAATTACATCTAAAATCATTCCAAAAGTTGCATATGTAACGTGTGTCAATGAGCTACCTATTCATCAGTGCACATGGCTGACTAATGATATTTCAAAACAATCAAAGTATCAATTGCATCTCTGTAATTACTTTAATAAAATAATATCTACCCTTCAAACATTACCCATGTAAATCAACAGTTAAAAATTGTTAGTTATTTGGATGTGAACCTATTCTTGTGGCCCACTCAAAACTTGGAATTTCATCATTTTTAAGCAAAGTATGTATTTCAACGGTCTTATTACGATAATTGCATAAAATATTATATTTTTACACTAATTAAATATATTAAAGTTGATTTAGTAATTAAATTCGAACCTTGTGAATATATTATACATAGCTACTTTTAGATAACAGGGGATTCTGAATCCAATGAGCCAAACACAATGGAAGGATTCCAAATCCAGGGATCTGAATCCAAGAGCTTCCAAATCCACGCTCCCAAACAGAGCATCCAAACGCGGTCCCTAAAGATCAGATCCATCTGTAGCCACTAGTCAATTCTCCATAAGAGCAGGGGTAAAATAGTCTTTACAGCCCTATTTAAAAAAACCTTTTTCAACCATCCGTTGGCAAAACAGCCGTTATCATGCTTCCCTCTCTATCTTCCCTCCAACACCCTCCCTTTCAGAAGCCCCACCAAAATCAACCCAACCCTCAAATCCAACCGTCCGATCTCCTCCACAGCTTCACCACCCCATTCCAACTCAAGCAAATCCATGCCCACATCATCAAAACCAACAACTCCATCTCGACCCTCCCTCTCCAGAGAGTGGCCCACGTCTGTGGCCTGTCACGATCATCCTTTGATTACGCCCGTCAGATCATTCATTGCGTCAAAATTCCGGAGATTATTCTGTGGAATTCTTGCTTAAAGAGTCTCGCAGAAGGAGATTCCCCTGAGGATACCGTCCATCTCTTCTACAGACTGCGACAGGTCGATCTCTTGCCTGATACTTTCACCTGTTCTTTTGTACTCAAGGCCTGCTCACGTATACCGTCCCTCTCGGATGGGCGGATTGTACACGGATTTGTTGAGAAGCTTGGGTTCCGAACAGATCTGTTCTTGCAAAACACGATTATTCACATGTATGCTTGTTGTGGAGTTCTGGATGATGCACGCCTCTTGTTTGAGAAAATGCCGCAGCGAGATGTTGTGAGTTGGAATATCTTGATTACACAGTTTACAAAGCAGGGGGAGATGGGGACTGCAAAGGAGTTGTTTGATGAAATGCCGGAGAGGAGTGTGACCTCTTGGACTGCGATGATTGCTGGGTATGTCCAGTGTGGGAATCCTGCAGAGTCGATCCGTCTCTTTGGTGAGATGGAAGAGGCAGGCGCCAGACCGAATGAGGTAACTGTTGTAGCCGTTCTGGCAGCTTGTGCAGATCTGGGAGCATTGGACCTTGGGAAGAGGGTTCATGAGTATTCCGATCAATGTGGATTTCAAAGAAATGTGCGCATTTGTAACACTCTAATTGATATGTATATCAAATGCGGGTGTCTGGAAATCACGCAAAAAGTCTTCAACAAAATGGAAGAAAGAACGGTTGTGTCATGGTCTGCCATGATCGGAGGGCTTGCCATGCATGGAAAGGGCAAGGAGGCTCTAGAGCTCTTTTCAAAGATGAGCAGAATAGGCATTCGGCCGAACAGTGTCACCTTCATCGGACTCTTACATGCGTGCAGTCACATGGGGTTAGTAGAGGATGGGCGCCAGTATTTTGCCACCATGACTAAGGACTATGGGATAATTCCCCAGATCGAGCACTACGGATGCATGGTCGATCTCCTCAGTCGTGCAGGGCTTCTGCAGGAGGCCCATGAGTTCATTAAGAACATGGCAATCAAGCCCAATGGAGTCGTTTGGGGGGCTCTCCTTGGTGGTTGTAGAGTTCACAAGGACATCGAGATGGGTGAAGAGGTGATCGAGCATCTTCAAGAATTAGATCCACTCAATGACGGATATTATGTAGTTCTATCAAACATCTATGCAGAAGCAGGCCGATGGGAAGACGCAGCCAAAGTGAGAAGATTGATGAGAGTTCGTGGTGTGAAGAAGACACCCGGGTGGAGTTCAATAACAATAGATGGTGTGGTCCATGAGTTTGTGGCTGGGGATAGCACTCATCCCCAAGCCGAGGAAATCTATGAGAAATGGGAGGAGTTGCTAGAACAGTTGAAGCTAAGAGGGTATGTTCCGGACACTTCAGTGGTCTTGCTCGACATGGATGAGAATGAAAAGGAGCATGTTCTATATCGGCATAGTGAGAAATTAGCGGTCGTTTTCGCACTAATGAACACGCCTCCAAAAACACCAATCAGAATCATGAAGAACCTTCGGGTCTGCAGCGATTGCCATGCTGCTTTGAAATTGATATCCAATATTGCAGATCGGCAGATAGTCGTCCGTGACCGGAATC
Organism: Magnolia sinica; assembly: GCF_029962835.1. Lineage (NCBI taxonomy): Eukaryota > Viridiplantae > Streptophyta > Magnoliopsida > Magnoliales > Magnoliaceae > Magnolia > Magnolia sinica. The sequence goes on from NC_080581.1 coordinate 82,541,786, forward strand.
GGTTCCATTGTTTCAAGGATGGTTTGTGTTCTTGTAGAGATTATTGGTAGCATTTCAAATTTTCAAATTGCAAATGAAGGTATTCTTATGAAGAAGAGCTTCACCTCAAATCCACACATACGGGGACGAAATGATCTTTGCCAATAAAGCACCTGTGTGTGTCAATCGTCACCGTCCAACTCACGAGCTGCCTCTCCAAAGGGCGCAGTCCAAACATCGCACCAATTGCGATGGTGGTCATGAAAATATGAGCATTGAAGGAATGAAAGTTCAACTAATGCTGTTTGGGGGCTTATAGACGTCGAAGAGGCAGTGACCATGGATTGGATAGTTCAGATCTATGGGCATGTGCAATAATCAAATGGTGGAGATAATCCATGTCATCCTGGCCAGGTTCTTTTAGTAGAGCAGAATTGTTGGCATATAAAAACTAGGAAGGAGGTCTTTGCCAGTTAGATGGCCAGGCCTTTGGTGGTAGAAGGCGACTCCAGTAATGTGAAGCATGCCCCAAAAAACTCTGCTCAGGCAATCTCGACCATCTGATTAGCAGCCATCAAATGGACAAACAATATTGCCACCCCAAATGCTCCACTTCCAAATCTTGATCGCCGAAATTACAGAACCGACGTTCATCCGTTTCGCAACAATATCCAACCAAATTAGGATCTGGAAGACATCCAAACACCATACTGTTATAAGAGAGCCTGATGCCTGGTTCCTTTCATTTCAATTCTCATTTAAGAGGAATTATATGATTCTTTAGGCTTCCAGTTTGTACATGTGGAGCCCATGTTTCCATGATCCAGACCGTTGGTCTGAAGTGACAGGCCAATGCGGACCATGCCCAAAAATCAATACTCGTATCGGACAATCCACCGGTCGCCTTTTTAACTTGAATGTGGATAGCTGATGTACCCATTTTTAAATAGAGAAGCTAGGATTGAGCTGTTGAGTAGATTTTTGGGGCATGGCCCATCCAACCTGTTGCAAACACTCACATGGTCTCAATCACTGACCCAGGCCCCATTTGTGCATATCCATCAGATAGTTCTTGTCACCTTAAAATAGTAAAACACATTCACATCTAATCAATTATAATAAACTTATGCAACTTTTCGGATTTTTTAATGCGGGGTTTTTAGTTATAACAGATAATAATACCCCCCTTAAAACCCAAAAATCCCACAACTGATTCAAGCTGATCGGATTATTTCCATGATTATTCAAAACAGATTTTAAGCTATGAGAAAGAACACACCAAAAACAAGATTTTATTGGATTGGATTGTTTTCCAAAATTTGGGTTTTGTTTACATGACAATAGAATTTATGATGCATGAAAATCAAGATACGAGGAGACCCCTCAGCATGTAGCAGGCGAATGTTTGCTCCCCGACCTACCAAGACTCCCTGTGAGAGTTGGACATCGAATCCTCTTCTCCCCATGCATGCCAACACTACACCAAAAATGCTATTTAGGAACAGTAATGTTTTTAGTTCTGGGACATTTTAAGACCGTTCCAAATTTGGAGCAGTTTTTAAGGTGTTCCCAAGCAAAAAAAAAAAAAAAAAAAACCCTATTTCCATTGCAGCTGCACCCAATCTCTCTCTCCCCACTCCCTCACTCCTTCAGTCCCTCCCTCTCGATCTCTCTCCCGCTCCCTCACTCCCTCTCTATCGATCTCTCTCCCTCTCCCTCACTCCCTCCCTCTCGATCTCTCTCCCTATCTCTCTCCCGCTCCCTCACTCCCGATCTGCCTCCCTCTCGATCTCTCTCCCTCTCTTTCTTGCTCCCTCACTCCCACCCTCTCTATCTCTCTCCCTCTCTCTTCCGCTCCCTCACTCCCGATCTCTGTCCCTCTCGATCTCTGCAGCTGCAGAAGATCGCAGATCGATCGACCTTCACTCCATCCACTTGTTTCCGAGCAGATTTTCTGTCGTTCCACCGCCTCTGAGGCAAGGAATCTTCGATCTCAGTTTCCATTTTCATGAAATATGGTTTCGATTCTCGATCTCGTATCCCATTTTGGAGGTTAGTTTTGCTGAGATTTATTTTCCAGTTTGGTTTGGTGATTTTCGTATTAATATCTGCATATCTAGTGTTATACCGCCTCTGAGACGTCTCCGAGCTGTTCTGTTTCTGAATAAGAGTTGCTCAGGCTGATTCAGAGTGGTATGGGTTGTTGGTGATAAGGCTGGGCTCATGGTGAAGGGAGTGTCTGTATGCTGCTACAATTCTCTCCTTGCTCTTCCAGATTGGTTGTTCACAAATGTAGTGGTTTTGGTGATCTGCTAGGAGCTGATTGCATTATGATGCAGCTGGTATCTCATCAAGATAGCACGGTTCTTGTTACTGTCGCAGGATACAGGTTATGAAGCTGAGTGCGAATTCTTTTCCGGGCTACCTACAGATAATTATCCTTTCTAGGCTTGATTTGGGATATTTATATGCATGGAAAGGAATTTGGTTTTAGGGCTTCATCGACAAGTCGCTGTTCTTTTCTTTGCATAGATCTGGCCACTCATTCATTTGCATAGATCCCATGTAATGGGCTAGGCCTTCACAAGTCTCATCATGATTTGGGTGATCTCTTGTTTTGGTTAATTAATATCTGTTAGATTGGCATGGTGTTTGTATGGTAGCCCATTACATGCAGGTGTCTAGATCAATGTACTAGACAGTCCAAATGCAACCAGTCCGGGTCCTGTAATAATTACATTACAAAAGGCCTGAAGGAAGTGGATTGCATCCTGTAATCAATGTATTAGACAGTCCAAATGCACCCAAAACCAAGTCTGACTTAGACTACGAATGTCCCTTGAGTTGGGTAATATCAAGTTGTGTCCGTGAGTTCTAAAACTATGCACATTGAAGCCACTGAAGATTGGAAGGTGGACTGAAGAATGCCATAGCTTGGGTCTCTAAAACTGTCCAAATGTTTTGCATTCTGTGAGAAATTGAAGGTGCACTCTGTGTTTGAGAAAATGTCTCACATGCTCTAACTCAGCTCGAACTGGCCCGAGTTGCTGACCGAATTGAGCCGAGCTGGCCAGTCAGACTCGAGGACCGAACTGAGCTGGCCAATCTTGTGTTTGAATCTCACCCTAGTTGTTGCTGGTGGTAGTGTTCTTGCTCTTATTGTCAATGTGGCTACTTGTACTACTGTTAGGAGATAGAAACATGGGCAAAGAAACAAATCGAACCTGTCCTACGTCCATGCATTCAACACCCTTGTAGCTACGATAAACCCATCCCAAGAAACAACTAAGGAAAGAAGCATGCTCACCATCTCCTTGTAGCCACCCAATGCATGTTTCTTCTTCAAAGCATCAATGATTTCCACAGCATAGAGGAAAGGCATGTTGGGCATTCCTGAAATCAAACAGAGAACATTAATACTCACAAATATATTATGGAGGTTTGCTAATTCTAGACAAGGGCACATATGGAAATATGAAACACAGGTGTGAGATAGCTTTCTGTAAGATTGGAAATAATGCGTATACCTTCTGCCTAAAAAATCAGACAATTTCACTCTTCAGGTGGGTCACAACATACAAAGTAAATTGATGATTGAACTTGTTTTTCCTCTAGCCATTCATTTGTCTTGATATGTCGTGGCCAACCTGAGGTGTAGGATTGCCTGATTGAATCCAGAAGATCTAAACAATGTATCTCACCTAATGGAATGCTCAAATCATAGACATATTACAATGTAGACATGTTCCCGAGTGTGGATGTGTGCGGCTCCCACACATATTGTTGAATTACCAAACCTCTTGTATTATGTATAGAAAACATATCTAGTCAATTGAATTTGAGGTCCGTTACTTGAGCCATTCATGTTTCACATACAAAAGGATGGTCAAGACAATCCATCTGATCAGGCCTGTAGCAGATCAAGGATTATGCTTACATCATATTGGTAGGACAAACCTATCCATCTAATTGGTGGGGTGTTCATAGTTCAAACAGGTGTTAAAAAAGAAAATATCATCAACATGAGCATGTATAGAAAAACATGATGGTATTCGGGAATGTAGTAGCCGTTGTATGGCTTGCAACAGATATGGCAGGAACATGAAGCTTGCAGAAGCAGTGCACCTATACTTCATGGTTCCCAAGATTTTCCAATACAGTTCTCATGGACTGGTACAGAGTGCCCTTTCTTCAATCCAATCTGATCCTTTTTTTCTTCGGAAAACATTACCAATTAGTCACTTAAACCTTTTTGTAATCTCATTTCTATGACCCGTAAATGCTTCTAACATCTTAAACTGCAACTAGACCTCTTTCTTGCTCCCTTCTTCATGTGTCTTTCTAAAATTCAAGTATAAATGTCGTTGATAGAGTACTTCACGGAAGTTCCATTATGTGTTCAGCCCCACTATTCACAGCAAATGTGCATCATCATTGGGACCATTGGCCCGAAAGTCATGGTGATTGAATAATCCTAACCATTTGATCATTTGCAAGTTTGAAACATTAAATTTGGATTGCTGCGCATTCTTAGCTCATCTTTTTGTCAATATCCATTTGCAGCCTACTAAGCAGGTATGACTCATCCACAAGTGAGCAACTAGGACGATGGCTGTTCTTGAAATACACATGCTGCAAGCAGGCTACATGTGCCAGAATGGAAAATGCGTCTGAGATCCAACCCGTCCAACCAGCAAGTCCCACCACCTGTGCCTAAGCCAAAAAGCAGGCCACTCCATGTAAATTTTTTGTTTATTTTTTTAAAGGCCCACTCCATTTTTTTTTACCACACATACAGAGAAATTCATTTAAGGAGGCAACCAGGAATCTCAAACTGATGCAGTTTTGTGCACTATAGACATCCATTGTAGTGTGTAGGGTCCATTTGTAAAGCAGAAAGTTGAAATGAAAAAAATACATGTTCATTGCAACAAACCCAAACATACACTACATATTTTTTCCATTTTGAATTTGATTTTTTTTAATGATATGTTTCTTAGACATGTTCTTATGCATGTCGCATTCTCTTGTAAGGTTTTGATCATCACATCCTATTGATCAACATTGCGCAAAAGATGATTATGAATTGATCACCTGCCAGCAACGGTATGTCCGTACCACAACTTATTGTTCCCTAACATATTTCCTGCCAACATGCCACTTATGTAGGAAATCAGTACTACAAAAAACTATAGGCCCACAAAATAACAAGTTTAGGGGATCCCACAAAATCACCATTAAGAATTAATCTTTAATCCCAATTTTGGCAGGCTCCATTCCTTCTCCCATGTGATTCATATAATAAACCATTACCAAACAATCTATTTTTGAAAAAAAAAAAACTCGTAGAGATGCCAAACAACCTCTTAGTATAATTTTGAGATAGGGGTTAAAACTTGTAGAGATGCCAAACAACCTCTTGCTAACTCAAAATTTACGTTCTTACAGTCCGAGCACTTCAAGGCCTGTGGAGGAATGACTTGGTGGCATTAAAGGGATCATGCCCAAATTGTGGGCAGGAGATTGATTGCCATTAATCTCAAATTATGCAGTTTAGAACTTCTACAAGCTCGCCTTTCAATATTCTTCCTAACTATATGCTCAGTCAGCTTTGCTGCACAAACATCATGGAACTCTCCCTTCCAATACAAAAGTTGTTTTTCTTCCTTGCAAGTCTTTGCATCCGTTTGGGCAGAACAAACCAGTCAATCACCTCATAAAGCAGATAGCCATGTGTGTGAGTGCACCCTGGAATTTTGTACTAAGGTGGAGGTAGGAAACTACTACTTTAAACCTATGCAGTTATGCACCATAATCTGCACATTGCACATGTACTGCCTTCTCCTTTAATGCTTCTGTATTGTTATGTTCAGGCAGTCGATATCCATTCTACTATTAAAAGTGAAAACTATTTTTAAGATTATTATTTTTGTATTTCTTTCCAGACTTTTGCATGACCAAACTACACTTGCCATGGTGAAAATGCCCCACGCTCCCATGTTGCAAATTTGTAGGATCTATATGCAGTTACTAAAACCGGAAGTTTGCTGCATTGTATCGACGTAGTGTCTGGAATTATCAAATCATGCAGGAACAAGTGCAAATTTGGGACCTGTATCATCTTTCTATCTGGTTAGAAGCAAAGTTAGATTTTTTCGCCTAAGAAATTAGGCCATTTCACTCCTCAGTGATCGGACAATTAACCACTAGGGCTGATTCTGATGGTTTACAAGAGTGGGGTTTTTCGTGCATCCGCTTCTTCTCAGTCATGGGTGAGGGTCTGTTAAATTTATTTTTAACCCCTTTTTGGGCATATAATGAATGATCTATTATTATTATGGTGGGTAAGAAGCATGTGCCTTTTATGGATTGTCAAAATGATAATAATTATGATGGGAGAGTCTGAAAAACCTATGTTCTAAAATGAACCATTGATAACGATTTAAGAAGGCATGACAAAACAGTTCATGTTACTTGAGTGCAATGCAGCTGACATATACATTTTAGGGATGGTAAAAATGATGATAATTATGAATGAAGAATCAGAAAACCTTAGGGGCCTGTTTGGTTTCTGCAAAAATAATAATAATAATAATAATAATCCTCGCAATTACCAAAAATGTTGTTTTTCATTTCCCAAAAGCCCCACTTTTCTAGGAATTTTATTACCCAGCTTTAGCTGGGAAATACAACAACCAAAAGCCTCGCTCTCTTGAGTAATATCCTAGAAATAAGATGAGTATTTTTGGAATCAAATCTTGAGTGACTTCATTCAAAACTTGTAAGATTTTTCTGCATGCATAAATATGATCGTTCAAATGTGCATATGTTTTGAAAGAATTTGTTTCATGTGAACCCAATCCTAAGATATCTATATATATATATATATATATATATATATATATATATATATATATATATATATATCTCGCTTATCTTTTGAACCATTCAAATAGAGTGTTAAACTCTTGATCTTTGATCCAAATGGCATGAGAAATGAACTGGCATTGTTACCGGACCCACTTTAGATTTTGATAGGTCAACATTCAAAATTCAGATTGATTTAACAATCTTTACCTCTGATTAATGAGCATTTGTTTGGTGGCTTCGGACCATTGGTTGTTCTCATTCAACAAAACAACCCCATTTTACATGAGGCTTGTACATATGGGGCTTGTACAACACTATCATAGATCTTTTCCTTCAGTTTTGACTACTATATTCCCTTTTCTTGTCTTTGATGTTAATTGATTTAAAAATAAATAAAAATAAATAAAATTGCCTTGTTTAATCAACCATTTGGAGTTGCAAAGTCAGAAATTGTGCATTTGTGCATGATTTTTTGTGCTTGAATATTTTATTTATGCTTGCTTAAATATGCTTGTTTGGTTGCAAATGTTGATTTTGAAACGTTGTCTTGATTGGAGACCTGATCTTTTGGTGTTCCATTGCAGAGGAACATGATACAAGAGGCAATAACCTTCTTATTGGATGTTTTGAAGCCAAATTTACCGGAACATGCTTACCTCCAAACCAAGGTTATCATTTTTAGTAGATTAACTTGGTATTTTCTTTCTTTTCTTTCAATTTTGTTCAGGTCTATAATGTCAAATCTGTAATAATTGATAGCCCTATTAGGAATCCAGATATCCCAGACTATATGAAGCCATTCAGATAGTTTGGATAAAAATTTCATATTGTAAAACAACATTCCTAATTATCTAATTTTAGTTTATATGGAGAATTCATCTCTATGACAGTGTTTGTAACTTTATATGGCATATCAAATCTTGTCATTTGTCATTTTAGTTCTAAAAATTCAATCTCTCATTTAAGCATGCTCAGTTTGAAAATAAATACTCAGGTTTACTCTTGTTTTCATGTTGTTGTTGTCATGTTTACAAGTTGCTCTGGGCACTGTATTTCTGATGAAAATCAGCCTCTTAGTTCTTTTCACCTGTTTCCTCTGTTTTCCTTGAGGAATTTATTAACTCGTAGAAGCCCACTTTGTTGTTCTGTCATTTACCTTGTAAGTGTCAAATATCTAGATGCTGGCATGGCAGGAAGAAGTAGAACGGGCACGCATAGGTCAAAGAGATGCAGAGAGCAAACTTTCTTCGTTGGAGGCAAGTTTCTTAGTTCTTAGGCAAACATTTCCAGATTATATATTTCTTGAAACTGGAAGATTGTGGAAGCAAGATCATCAAGTCTTTCATTCTGCAAGAACCAACGGTATATAACTTGGAGAGTTGCTGTTATCAGTATAGTTTGTTAATTTGCAATTTAAACAATTCATGCCGTGGGTCTCGTTCTAATGTTTTTATTCATGTTCAAATAAATCAGACTTATGCCGTAATTTACAGAAGCAGGACAATTTATCTTGCTTAGAATCTCCATTGTTATACTTGGCAGGCTGAGGTGCAGAAAATGAGGGTTGAGATGGCTGGAAACATACTATGAGGTAATGCTTCTTGTTACTTATAGCCTTCTATACATGCTTCATTTTCTAAGAAATGCTCCTTTACATTCCTAATTGTAGCATCCATGCATGTTGTATGTCACTTTGAACATGCTAGGTGCCTATGTAATAGTGTACGATCATGCTTAAAACTCTAAATTTGTATGTTGTGGCCCACATGAGTCTTGAAATGTCCTGATTTCTGGGAAATCCACACGAGGATGTTCCCTCCACATCAAGTAAAGCTCCCTGTAACTGGTAGCCGTATGAAAGTCTGAATGACACGGAAGCATTTCTGTTTTCTTCTCTAGAGGAAAACCTTGATCCTCTGCCAGAGCATGTTGAGTGATGTGAAGGCACTTCAAGTTATAACTCACTTAAAACTGTTGTAACTTAAAACTGCATGCATGTAGTTTGAATGTTCTTTAAATATCTTTTATATGATATTTCTCTGTCTGATTAGTTGACACTTTCCCATGTACCCAGATGCTTAGTGTATAAGTGTAACTGCCATACACAACTCACCATGAAGATCTCCTTAGCTGACGCAATAAGCTTGACATTGATGTGGAAGACTATCAGATGGTTGAAAACATAAGTGCAACCAATGGTCCAGATGCGTTGACCAATCAGATGGCTTGGATTGTTCATTCACATGGTGTCACCCATCCACAGTCCACACCTATTCATCTGAACAGTGTTGGAATTAATACTTGTTGGACCGATTGTGCCAGGGTACTCAGCTAACAGGCTGGTTCATAGTTACCTAATTCATTGGAGGGAAACTTCCCTTGCTTGACATGTCTACTTTCTTCTTTAGGGTGTACCAAATTTGTCCACTTTCCTAATGGTTTCTTGTGCACAATACCATTGTAAATGGCCCTATACATGTTAGGTTGGCCTACATTTCGGCTTAGGTATTTTATGAATACAAATGGATATTTCCATTGTCTGGCTGATCTTGTTCATATTCAGTGTTGATTCACTCATCAATATTTGTGTTCTTCAGTACATTTAAAATGATATGTCTACTTTCTTCTTTAGGGCGTACCAGATCGAGTTAACGATGAGGTTTTTTTGCCATGTCAAAAGCTCTGAACTTCATCAACTCAGATGAGCTTTCCATGCAGTGCATTCTGATTGCTTTGAACTGTTTTCTTCAGGTTTGTTATTGTTTTCTTTAAATTATTTCATCAGTGTTGTATCATTAAGTTTAAATTAGGGCACCATGAGGTCATTGGAATTTGGAATGTACTCGAAGCAAGGGATAACTGATGCAACAAAAAGAGCTTTGCTAATACCACATGCATGTACAAGGCGGCTCATGTACACACCAACACATGGGACAGCGGGGAAGATACATGTAGCATCCACACCAACAGCAAGTCCCACTTTGTAGATGTTCTCATCCAAAAATAGGTATGATCCATTCAGTAGGTGAGCCACAGTATTAAATGTTGGACATGTTAGGAAATTTCAGGCTTCTTCTGAGCAATCATTTGTTTCAAAAACTGTGGCCCACCTGACTTGTGGACTGGCCTGATTCTTTGGCAAGGGCATCTACATGGTGATGCCCCTTTAATCAACGGATGGATTAGATGACATATCAATGTGCCATGCCAACGCTTGTAGTGTGTAACTGAGCCACCTTGTTTGACAATTGATACCCCAATACGAGAAAAAGGGCTAATCTATGTTTCCTTTCCTGATATGCATATCAGCATAGGTTTGACAAGGATATTTGGCTTCCATGGAGGTTGTTGTTCTATCAGGGAAATTGTGCGTGTAGGCTATTTGGTTGGTGAATTTTACTCTTTGTTTTATATGGGAATTTAAATTCACTTCTTCTTGTATCCTGTTCTGCTTCTGCTTATTTTATATAGGTTGGTTTTGTTAAGAACAATGCTTCTGAGCTTTTTGTTACCTTTCTAGAGTAGGCAGTCCATCCATTCTGTAGTTGCATGGTCAGGAAGTCTATCCGCCCTGTCTCAGTCATCTCACTTGTACTTGGAAGGTGCTGGTGAAAAATTCCCCATCATCCATTAACACCCACCAGTACCAAGTCCTTTTAACATCATTCCACTGTACTTGTGTCCATGTGTAATAGTGATCTGGACAATCCATCTTCCAGCCCCAACCATGGATGGGCAAGGCCCAAAAATTTCACTGATGGGTTGATATTGACTATCTGATTGCTGGGCTGTAACTGGAAGGCCTCAACATAGATGGACTAAAATGGCCTCATAGAATGCACTGCTACTCGTACATATGCAGCCTCATTCAATCATATCCGCGCTTCAGTTTACATACACCTGACTTGACTGCAGATGCAGGTTGAAACCAGCAGTCCTTGTTCTTGCAGCTGTAATTGTTCGAATGCATGCCTGGCTCCTTTAATAAAACTTCAAAAAAAAAAATGTTTGCATGCATGCGTATGAAACTACATACATAAATGCATACTTAGAATGTGGATGTATATAGAAGCTTTAAGCTGAAGAGCTAACTTGTAATGAATGCGGGTTGAACCCAAGCACACACTCACTGCACCAAAAATCCTGATTAGGCACGGCCACACTTTTGGTTTACAAAGGGATTAAAGCCGTACCTAATTAGGAACAATTTTAAACCTTTTTAATTGTACTTAGATTTTATTCCCATCCTTTCTTTAAAAAAATCACCCCTAAAAGCTCTCTTCTTCCGCGATTTTTCAGTGCGTGAACGAGGATTTCAAATCCCTAAGCTCGCTTCTTCTGCGATTTTCCGGTGTGTAAACAAGGATTTCAATCCCTTTTATTTTTTCCAAACACTATATAGGAGTTTGACAATACCTGTTTGCGATCAAGGGCGACTGCCTTGAGCATGAACTCCATGCCATCGTCAAAGGTGATATTTCTCCAGCAGGTGGTTCAGGCTCTCATTGCCATCCACTTTTTTGCCGATTGGAATGACAGATCAGCGTCGTCATTTGGCGAAAGAGGGGTTTTTGAAACCCTAGCATGGTAGGAAGCGTGGAAGCAGCGTACGCTCGATGGAGCAGGGGTGGAAGTCGAGACTGGGAGCAACCGTAGAAGATGGTGGCCAAAGGTCTTGAATGAGGATTTGAGCAAGCCACGTCATAGGATGACGGATTTAATGGCTGCCTGAGGCACATGGTTCACTGATTTCTGAGGGTTGCCAGATTTAATGGAGGATCGAAGATAGAAGCCAACGAAGAAGAAGGCCCTGTGATTTTGCGATCTGCGACGGTGGTGGACTGACAATCGGAGCAGAACTCTGCTCTTTGTTATTGTAGGTGTGGGTGAAGGCCCTGTTCTTGTGGTGGACTCGTGTGAGGTTAGCTATTGCTACTTCCTTTTCCATTGTTTATTATAGCAAGTTCATCACACTTAAGAGGATTAAAAAGATTGTGTAGAAAAAGGAACGAAATCATATCTAGGCCTCACATATTCTGATAATTTTTTATTTTCATTAGCAATAAAGAAATTTGATTGAAAAAATAAAAGGGGAGAAGCAATTTTCCATTACTGCAATGGAAAACTGTCTCCAACCACAAATGATGACTTGTGGATCTTTAGCAAGAGAATCTGCTAAAGAATTGGTATATCTAGGAACAATAGAAAATACAGTGGGTGCAACTTCCGCTTTCAAAATGATCTCAACAAATATAAATGCGTTTCCAAGGAGCACAACACTTTGATCATTTTCTTCTTGCCAATAAACCTGTCGATATGTCTGCAATGTCAGGGCTGTCTTGTTTGCAGTTGGTTGTATAATAAGTTCTATTTTTTGCCTGCTTTAGTTCGAATTCATAGATCAAATTTGTGCAGTTTGTCATCCAGGCCATTTCTCACAAAGACACAAAGTGCAAATGAACACTTGAACATTGACCAGAAACCTAATACTTCTTGCAAACTTAATTCTTCACATATGTTCTGGTTCCTTCTACTATGCCGTACTAGTTTCTTCACTGTTTGCATTAAGATTTGACTCTTGCCATTTTCTTCCAGGTAATTCCATTTTGTATGTTTCCCTTTTTCCTTGACAGCAGAAGAGGTGGTGAAAACATTCCAACAGCCTTGATATCTGATGAAGGATTGATTTTGTCTCACTCAACTGCTGACGAAGAAGCCACAGATTTGCAAGTTCATTCCTCTCTATATCTCTCCTACTGTTTTGGTGTTTTACAAACATTGTTTTTTATTTTTCAATTCTCTGACAGAGGCAAATAAATTGTTTCTTTTCCATTTTTTTTTCCCATTAGGTCAGTTTTGTTAGTTTCAAAATATTTGTTTTGAGAAAAGGCTAAACCATTCTCTGATGTTTCAGGGCTGCAGGTCCAGAGGATACTGATGCTTCTAGCACATCAGATTATTTTTCTTCTGATACAGAACAGTCTGATATTTCCAAAGAGAAATACAAGTTTCAGGAATCCACTGGACAGCCCGATATTTTCGATGTATCAGAACCAGGAGATTTGTCAGCATCAGGGTTGTTTTCATGTTTTGAAAATCGAAGCATATTGAGAAGCCTCTGGCAAGTGAAACACTACAGGGCATGGAGTGTGTTCCTGAAGTGAGTTGTGATAGAATGGATACAGACCCACATCATGAGGATTTAGAGTTGACTCAAGTCTCCTTGACACTTCAGTCAGAGGCATCAAAATGGTGTAGAAAGTTGGAAACTTCAGATGCAAATTATTTATTTGGTACATGTTGGCCACTTGGAGGTCTTCTGAATAATCCTTTTTCTTCTGTTGGAGGATACACAGGTGAGATGCGTGCTCATCTTACTAATGGTAGCCAAAAGGTGAATGATAGGAATGTGGAAATCTCGACGAGAGAAGATTCAAATTTTGGTAAAGAGTCTGGCTCTGGCAATTCTAATATGGAGCCAGTCATGAAAAAGATGAAGTCAATAATCCTAAGTTTGAAAATTCATCAACTGAGTCATGGAACCTACGGCATATGAACAAACTTCTAAGCATGAACCCCATGTTGACAAAAAATGGCTGGTTTCACAGATGCACGATTCAAGAGATAAAAATCATGTGCCTCGTAAAAATTCTTCCTTTCCACACTTTGATTTCTCATCAGTGGAGGATCCGTATAAGGCATGTGGGGGAAAGGTTGGATGCCAGCTTTGATCATGGATTTCAAGTTGAACATCCTGTGTCTATGGTCTCTGTTGTTTCTGCCCTAGAGGAAATTAATAAAGATCTTGATGAACGATGCCATGATGATGACGGCACTCCATTTGATCAGATAGGTCAATCAGTTGTATCTTCTCCTGCATATTCATCAAGAAATTCAAAGGAAATCCTGCAGGAAAAGGATCTTTCAACAAGAACTTCTGGTGGAGCTAAGTGGGAGAGTTTGTTGAGCTATTCCAGTAAATATGTTGTATTTGATGCTGGAGGTCTTGGGGATAATTCAGTAGCTGGGTTTGAGATACCACTTGATGTCATTGTTGATAAATGCATTGTGCAGGAAATCTTCCTTCAGTATCCTGGCAATTGTCATCTTTATTTGCAAAGAAAGCACCCAACTCTCTTCTTTTTCCTCTCCTTCTGAATAAATTGATTTCACCTTGCCAAAATTAGGGCTCTTATCTGTAAACAGTGCTCCTTCTTGGAAAGCGTAGAGTTTGCACATGCCATTTTATCATGTCTTCCATTTCTTCCTTCTTGTTTTTTTTTTTTTTTCCCTGAACTATGTCAGATATAAGTATGTGAGTGACTTCACCATTAAGTTGCTTGAGGAAGGATTTGATCTTCAAGGACATCTTTCGGCTTTGCAACATTACCATTTTATGGAATTAGCAGACTGGGCGGATTCATTCATTATGTCTCTTTGGCGTCATGTATGCTCTTCCCTGTCAATATCATTTCTATCATTTCTATCATTAAGTTACTCATTATCTCTTCTGAAATATTGGATTGACATATCTGGGCCATTTTTGATTCCATTGATTTCATTTCTTCCAACCAGAAATGGCATGTTTCTTAGGCCGACCAGAGAGTATCAGAAGTACAAAGTTCCTTGACTTTGCAGTACGTTCCTTGATTTGGCACTGCAAAGGTCCTCATGTGAGAGTGACCAATACGAGGAAAGGTTATTTGTATCCATGAAAGGACAAGGCATGATGCTCCCACCAACTTCTGCCGGTGGTATATTTCTCTTACCTTTTTGACAGTTTTTTCAGCATAAGTTTAATGCATTTTATGGTTACTGACTAACTGTCCTTTGTGTTGTTCTCTCATTGTAATTGAGCTTTTATTATGTCATCATTGCAGGTGTCCATGCCTTTGATTTTATCACTTTGGGTTACAGAGTAGATTGGCCAGTCAGCATTGTCTTGACCATAGATGCACTTAAACTATACGCTGACATTTTCAGTTTTCTGACTCAAGTTAAGCTGGCTGTTTTTTCACTCACTGATATATGGCGCTTGCTGAAGGTATGCAGCTTTAGTTATTTGTCTACAGTCATCCTGTTTTTCTTTGATTGCTAATTGCTATATCACTCTACTTCATTGTACTAGTCGGCTGCGTGTTTATATTTGTTTTCCCATTTTTCTTCTTTCTCCCACTTTGACACATCAATGTTTTCTTCTCTTCAAAACTAGTATTTTCTCTGGAATTTTTGAAAATCTCTTTAACACTCATCATCTGAATCTCTGTTTTTGTGCATGTATGTGGGTGGGTGTGTGCATTGACATGACTCTCCATATGCATCTAATGAACTCTTGTTCTTTTCATTTTCTGTGTTTATGTGTCTACATGCACTTGTAAATCCATTTTCCATTTCGACCTGGATAGCCTTAGATTAAAAGCTTTTTAGCTTTTATGATTCTTTTACTTGATCTCTAATAATCTCTCTTTTTCCCTTTTTGACAAGTATATGCACAAGTTTTGTTATCTTAAAGCTTCAAAGAAAATTTTTATTATTTTAAAATATTTCTCAAACAAATGTTTCCAAGTTGACTTTGTATCCCATTTAAGTTCGACTTTAGATTCTAAATAACTAGTCGGGCTAGAGTATGAAACACAAGTCTAGAGTTTTTCTTGGGGAATTGATGCAAATGGATAAATTCTGGGCCGATTCTAGTCATGATCTTCTGCAGATTTAGATCTGAAATTGCTGTGAAAGCAATCACAAGAAAGTGCAAAAGAAAATATCTAAGATTGTGGGAGTTATCCCAACAATCCACTAGCCCAAGACTAGTAATCACTCAGGCTCAGACACTCCCTTCTACCAACTGACAGAACACCTGTTTCCACATACCTGATCAATCAGGGGCCTTTGATTCAATGGGTGGACTGCAAAAACCAATTGGATCATTGAATTAGGTCCAAACATCTCTTCTATTCATTGGTATGATCTTTGCTGTAGCTTCAATGCTTCAGATCCTCAAGGTGCTTTTGATTACTCAAAGTAGAATCTCACACTACAAAATCTAGTTGTGCCACACTCCTTTAATCTACTCTCTTCCTTGGTCTTCTTCTCCTTGGACTCTCCTTTGGAATTCAAGCAATTTCTCTCGATTTCTATCTTTTTTTCTCTCTAAACTGCAACATCATTTCATTATTTTAAATTTTGAAAAATTCAAGGCCATTTGCTTGGGAAATTAAAGAATCAAAAGGGAATTAAAAAGAGGTTTATTTATTTATTTAAGAATGCACTAAGAAGGGTATTGGCAAGAAATGTTGTAAAAATCTCAGTCATAGGATGCAAGGACAAGATTGTAATTGCTTACTCTAAGGATAAGATTTGTTAAAGAGAGGAATCTTCTTGGAAAGTACTACATGGGGGTTCTTGGGATTTTTATTTTTATTTTTTGGTTTTTCCAGGTTTTTCTTTTTGAAGATTGAATATTACTAAAGCCCAGTCCTTGATGTCCCCGACGACCAACCCGAAAACTCTTGAGGGCAAAAGATATTGTTGAAGGTTTGGAGATTCCTTTCTTTCCAATTTTCCTCCACAGAACGACCATAACCACCAGGCTCCAAAGAACTTTGAAGTCACTGCCAGCTCCACCCCCGTGCCAAGCACACATGAGATCCGATAATGAACTAGGCATGACCCATGGCATATGGAATTTGCCTAGGATAATGGACCAAATGACAGAAACACAAGGGCAATGGAGAAAAAGTTGATTAATGGCTTCCCTGATGCCACAATAGAGAATGCAAACATTAGGGAGGATCATTCCCCTGCACTGAAGTTTGTCCACCATGAGGCAGCAAAACTTTTCAAGGGAAAGGTAAATCGTGGAATTTACAATTAAAGAAGGTGTTTCTAGTTTTTTAAAATTTATTTCCATTTTTAACTTTGTTAGATCAGGTCAACCTGGAACCTATCCTTTGGAATCCTGAGTTAATTCAGACAGGTCAATGGAACCCTGATCCGATAAATTTGCAGCTTGGAATTGGTGCTTGACGCGCGGAAAACTGAGTCAACTCAGCTGAGTTCCAATTGATTGCCATGTTTTTTAATTGCTTATGGTAGCTTTTTAGTGCCTTTAAGAAAATCTAATAGGATATATCTGTGTCAGTGCCATCCTACTTTCCAAAACTGAACCTATAAGCACCAACCCTGTCATTTGTGATGGTTTCTGGTTCTGTTGCAGCTCATCTTTGTATATGTGGAAATGGACAATGTGGATGTTGGGAAACCAGTTTCAGATTACCTTGGTGTGACTGGAGATGGTCCGAAGGTAATTTTCCTTCTCCCTTACATCTAATGGTCACAGGATCAAGATACAAGAAATGAGCATTCTCTAATGGTTGTCATATGCATACAGGTTCTAGCATACACAGGAAAAGACGACTCCAAGAAGTGTATTCTCAATGGCGAAGTGACTTTGGAAAATGTTAAGGTTGGATATGAGATCTCATGCAACAAGGAATTATAAGTAGGTGGGTCCCATCATATGGAAGAACCAACAAAATTTTGAGGCCAACTTAATGAACGGTTTAGATATTACCCTATAGCTAGTAGACCAACCGGGACAGAAACATTAAGAATAGTGGGACTCATAAATCTAAAAAGGAAATGGAAAGTGTTGGTCGACCGACTCTAAAAATAGACCGTCGCAGCTACCAGATGAAAATGCATGGCTGTGTCAAAGCAGGAGAGTTGGAGAGAGAAAAAGATTCTAATTTGTCTCCGAAGACGGTCTAATTTGGATTGGACCCTCTCTAGCTATAGTATCCGGTCAGGAGTCGGGTTAGGATAGAGTTTATGCTTCATACTGGGGAAGGCCACCCATTCCATTTTAAGAAGTGGTTGTGGAAGAGAAGTTATTCGAGGTCTAGAGGAAAGGAAGGAGAAATATATTCTAGATTTGTGACAGGATGAAGAGGAAATTTTTTTTTTCATATTGATCCAAAACTTCTGTGAATCCCAAAAGGGTTTCAAATGGAAGACGTTCAATCCTCCACTGCTTTTTTCAGTGTGGTCCATTTGATCATTATATTTGTTTTATTTTTCATTTCAAGCCCTATGACGAGATCAAAAAATGTATGGACAGTTTGGATATAGCACATACCTCATGATGGAACCCACAGAACTTACATCAATACACCAACTATATAGCTGGTGTGTGGTACACCAGCCAATCTAAGGGAAGCGGATTGGCCAGTGTAACTCACACCAGCTGTGGAGCTGCTGTATTGACATCAGCAAGTTCCGTGGGTCTGATCACGAGGTATGTGTCTTGAGACGAAAAATAAGACAAATCTAACTATCAGGTGGACCACACTGCAAAAAGCAGTGGGGGGATTGAACATCTACCATTGAAACCCTTTTTGGGGTCACAGAAGTTTTGGATCAATATGAAATTTGTTTTTCCTCTTAATTCAGGTCTTTGTAACCTTATGAACCGATTGGATGGAAAATATACGTTATGGATCTATATGAAATTTGTTTTTCCTCTTAATTCAGGTCTTTATGACCTTATGAACAGATTGGATGGAAAATATATGTTATGGTGGGCCCTACCAATTTTTTAACGGTGAAAATCATTACCTCTGCTGCTATTTTTGGTGTGGTCCAGATGATCTTTGGATATGATTCATTTTTTGTATAATGCTCTAAAATGATCTCTGAAAATAGATGAACGGTGGAGATATAATAAATACATCACTGTGGGTCCCATGTAACTTTGATCTCCTTTGAACCGTTGGTACAACTCAGAGCTCGAGGACCGTCAGTGCTCGTCTTTGCACAACACGTACCTACAGCAGCTATATAGCTGGTGTGTGGAACACCAGCCAATCCGCTTCGGAAGAGCCTTTTATTATCAGTATTTTTAAATGTGAGGTTTTCATCATTTATAACATGGCATAAGTTTCAAGCTGTACATGTAAGGGCCATTTAATATATAGTCAAGATGCTCTTATATGGGTACAAGTATATATATTAAACATCTACAAGTGAACCACCATTTGGACGGTCTGGATAACCCTCCATCATTGCCACTAGTGATATGAACCTGTCACCACCATTTTACATCATATCCAAAACTAACACGTTCAGTTGCTTTATATAGGAATTTGGCTAGTGACGCTGCCACTTGCTCTATGGGCCCCACTATGATGTATGTGTTTTATCCACTCCATCCACTCATTTTTATATAATTTTAGGAATATATCCCAAAAATGAGACAGATCTAAATATCAAGTGGACCACACCACTAGAAAACAATACTGATTGAATGTCCATCATTGAAAACCTCCTGGGACCCACTCTAATGTTGCATCCAACCCGTTAATTAGGTTATACAAACATGGATGAAGTAAAAAATGAATCTCAGCTTGATCCAAAACTTTTGTGAGCCCCAATAAGTTTTTAATGGTGTATTTCCAATGTGGTCCACTTGAGATTTGGATCTAAGTCATTTTTTGGCTCACTGCATAAAATGATTAGGAAAAATGGATGGATGGAGTGGATGAAACGCATGTATTATGATGGGCCCGTAGAGCACAGTCTATAATCAATGAGTAGTGGCATGCTGACTAGCCAATCCACATCCTGGCTAGTGACACTGCCACTAGACAGGTGGATGGTGGCCGGTGCTCTGTGGGCCTTACCATGATGTATGTATTTTATCCAAGCCGCTCATCCATTTCTTAAGATCATTTAAGTATTGACGTAAAAAATGAGTTAGATCTAAATATCAGGTGGACCACACCATAGAAAAAAGTAGTGACTAAATGTCCACCATTAAAAACCTTTATTTTGCCGACGGTTAATTGTAGTGGGAGTCAAGGAAGGACCAAACATGAGAACTTCAATGGACAAGGACGAATAGGGAATCAAATTGTTAGGCTGAATGGAGTCACTGAGACGAGTAGGGACTTGCTCAAGCATGTCCAAGCTAGGATTTTCATAGCAGCATATTCAGGTTCAATTTTGCAATCCTTCGAAGAGGAAGCCATGAAGAAAGCCGACTGGAGGAAAGAAGTATGAATGAAGTCAGTAGAGATTGTGAAAGAATAGTTGTAAATGAAAATGTAATCATATAAAAGCAAATCAAAATATCAGGTTTAACTCTGCATTAAAACTAATAATTATGCTAGGAAATTTTTGACGCTCGTATTAATGTGCATGATGGTAGAACACGAACCCTGTGTCGCCACGTGTCACATGTTTGAACGGCCGTTAAAACTAGAATGTTAAATATCCCATCGCATCTATCGATACGAAGGAATGTGCGGGTCATCTCAAAAACTTATAAAAGGAGTACACGATGAAAAGCTCGAGACCCATACCTTTATCTTAGCCTGTATCTTAGCATAATTTAGTCTTAGTATAGATTGCTACTGTCCAGCGCCATCACTACAGTATTGTAGAATTAGATTAAACATCCACAACCCTAAGTTGCTAGATCCCGTCAACAAGTTTTTACTTGGGCGATCACCTTTTCTGGTCACATCTTGTCGACCATCCTTCTAGATTATCTGTTCTCACTAATGAATTAATTAAGTATAATTCTTTTGTCTCTAGTTATTTTTACTTGTTGATTGTAATGAGCCACATTTACATAATTAATAAAAATTGGCATTATTTAGATTATTTTAGTTTATTTGTTTATCTTTAATCTTTTAGGGAATATATATTGCTCACAAGCAGTAATGGAAAAATAAGTCCTTAAATACAAGTAAAAAAGAATCCATCAGGAAGGACTCACCCCTACCCTATCACAAATTGTCATATCGTTGTTACAACCGATGGCCAACTTGACAGCAAGATTTCTGAATCTGGTCTTACGTAGTTATGTCAACATAAGTGTCACCAACGTTCAATCAAACATTGAGTTAAGTATGACTCTGGCATGCCGACACCTCATAATCACACAAGAAATCTGAATATAAGTCCACGATCACATTTATGACCTTATCTTTGATTGAATTGTGCAACTTACAATGGGCCCATTGATGTAAAGTTCATATATTCCCAATGTACATTCATGTAGAGGCATTTATGGTGCACAACAAAGTGGAGCCCACTTTCCCTTTATCCATGATATAATGTGGAAGTATGGCTTAATTAGACTTTCTTGACGGATGTGATGAATCCCTTGTTATTTCTATATTATTGAATTAACATATCATCTATGCATCAATAATGAAGATTTAATGCTTTAATCTTAAAAGCATATTTAATTAGGAAGACATTTCCATTGCTACAATTTCGCCGAGAAGAGATCTTAGTCTTTCATACCTTACACCTTTAGGAGAACCTTCAATGGAACAAAGGTTTTTTTCTCATATGTGGATGAGGGGACTAAGACTTGCATATATAAGAAAGAGTGCTAGAGAAGCTTACCTATCACACTTCTCTCCTCTAAGGTCTCCCCATCGTAGATTTTCATATTCGACTTAAAAACCGTGTATAGGGACCGCGGTTCAAGCGACCCACCGCAAACCTATTTGTAATTATCACAACTGTAGTGAGGCCCATTAAATCGCTCAATCTGAATAATCTAACAGTAAGATCTAATCCGCTGATCATGTGTGGCCTACCTAATGGAGTCTTACATTCTCCCACTTGAGTTACACTGATCTCTGAAAAACCAGAATATTTTATTTTATTTGTGAAAATATTTTATAAAATACATTTGTTTTAAAAGTTCCTAATGGACGCCCTATTAAATTTCAAAACACTACTGTTGGATAATTATGAGCAACGCTTGTCAAATCCGGTCCATCGAGACCATTGATACTGAATCATGATAGTCAACATAATATTTATACTTTTCGAAGTGCGATAAATCATAGTCACGAATATTGTTATGGGTAAAAATGGACTGGCCACTAAGAAGAGACCAAATCGGACATACATCAACAACACGAGGAGGTCAGCCAATACCAGTCATGACCGAGGAGCTCCTCAACGGCTAAAGAAGAGCACTCTGTCGTACTTCGTTGAACGATCCCGAGCTCCTCCAAAGTCCCATCAATTTCTGAGCTACTACTCAGAACATCTCCTAGTAAAGGCCCACGAAGTACGATCCCACGTTGTACGACAAAATGAAGAGGATTTTCATCCCCGATATCTCGTTCATATTCTGCTAAGGAAAGGAGATTGGTCTCAATGCTTCGGATACGACTCCCAAAGGCAAGTCAGCAGGTCGATAACCTACTAAATGCCAAGGGAAAACTCAACTACAACTCGTTGGAGAATCCGGGTAGGCAAAACCCCTCTTGGAAACGATCGTCCACCTCGGACTCTTACCACACACTTCTATTAGTTTCGATCTAATTCCAACCGTACCTACTTGAGATCCTAGCCGAGGATCTTGAAAGACGACTGCAATACGGATTTACTCGAGATCTCAGCCGAGGATCTCAGATATACCCACAACATGTTTAGGATATGAATTCCTCTACAATACGTTCCTACTAAACATGGAAATTATCCTCTACGCCACCGCCCCTCTTCAATTATAAATAAAAGCACCTCCAACGGTGAAAGGTACACACAACTCCTTGCCAAAAACAGGAGACCCGTATAAAAAAATTCTAGATGTAATGACCTTCACGACCGGCCAAAACCCTAACCGCATCATTACTTGTCCATGCGCTGACACCCATCTCTACCACCATCCACCAACCAAACGACGTAATCAAGCGTCGTCACCATGCCCCAGCCTCGATCGAGCTCTCCATTACTGAATCTGAAACTATGTATGCTAGCAATGGGATCACCATTAACGGCTACGACAATCGTCAATCAAAAGATGGATTTTTGCCATTATTGGTGGTTGTCGAACTTGACGCTGGAAGTGGAGAGGGGGAATGGGCCAAGGGCGGGCGGTCGTCCCTTTCGTTGATGGCCATGGCTGTCTAATCTCATAAACAGGGTTGCCGCCTTGCTGTGCCCCTCATGTTTTTAAAGCTTAATGAGGCTGACAATTGCTACTACAACCCCTTGCCCACACGATAGTCGACGCAAACGGGGCAGAGAAGATGGATCTAAATGGGGTTTTCACCCCTGTTTTTGTTGCTACCACTAACGGAGGTGGATTCCACCATTAATCACGATCATGAGTTGTGCTCTGGAAGAGAGACGGTGGGTTGCCAAAACTTGCACCTTTAGGAGAATCGTAAATGGAACTAGTGTTTTTTCTCATTTGTGGGTGAGGGGACCAATATATATACATACAAGAAAGAAAGAGGGCTAAAGAAGCTTACCCATTACACTTCTCTCCACTAGGGTCTTCAGACCATAGGTTTCCATATCCGGCTTAATAATCATGTATAGGGACCATCGTTCAAGCGTCCCGCCCCAAACTTATTTACAATGGTCACAACTGTAATGAAACTCATTGAATCGCTGAATCTGAATAATCAAATAGTCATAACTAAACCACATGATCACATGTGGCCCACCTAATGGAGTCTTGGACCCTATTTCCAAATATTGATTTTCTGATTACATCAATGAGTATCATTTGTGATATCTAGTGGTCCACTTTTCATCTCTATCTTACAAAATTAAACCATTGATCCAAGAGGAGCACTTCCTAAGCAAACATGCGTCACAGCACATATGCGTGACTTTGACTGTGGCCATTGGATGTAGGGCAAACGCACTTTAATTTCCAGATGCTGTCGGAATTCTCAGTAAAACAACTCAACAATGCATTGAAAATTAGGTACTATTAAAAAGAAAATAATTCTGAATACTGTTGCTTAATGTAGCATTGGCTCCAGAATACCAAAGATGG
Organism: Magnolia sinica; assembly: GCF_029962835.1. NCBI lineage: Eukaryota > Viridiplantae > Streptophyta > Magnoliopsida > Magnoliales > Magnoliaceae > Magnolia > Magnolia sinica. The sequence goes on from NC_080581.1 coordinate 82,565,457, forward strand.
TTGGTTACAGCTGTAGAAAAGTCACCGAAGATGGTTGGTTATAGCTGTATGATAGTAATGGATGGTGAGGGGAAATTTAGAAAAATCCACACTAAATATTTCAAGTCAAGCAAGCAACAACTTTCAGCCCGTCAAGCACGTTATGCCAATATATTCAAACAACGGGTCTTATGGACTCCTCTTTTTTTTTTCTTGGCCAATGACTGCCCTCTTCTTTTCTTTTATCACTGGGTTCATGAATTATATATAGTTAGCAAACAGTATGAGTTATAAAGTAGACTCGCAAAGTTTCAGAATTACCGTATCCCATACGGCAAGGAATTGTAAGCAGGTGGGTCCCAATTAAATATTTAAGCTAATTAATTGATGGAGCAGTTGAGTTTTGGAGTGTTTGAACATGGCCCACTTGAGAAGGTAATGTTTTTTTTGGAAAAGGTTATGTTCATGGTGAGAACCTCACCCTCAACTAATAAATGTACCAAATCTCTTAAATGTGTCCGATAATGTTGCATGTGTTGAAGCCCCTATTTTTCCCACGTATATGTTGATAAGTTAACCCAGTCAGATTTCTTCATCATTGTTATCAACTGATCAGGATCGAATTGCACAACGGAGCTATTAGATCCAAATTTAGTTTGATTCGGTGCATTAATGCGTCTTGTCAGGTCCAGTTTCTCATAAGAGGGTTTGGATTATAATCAGGTTGGAAACGGAATGGGACTTAAATTCAGGTGCACCACGCTGCAGGAAATAGTGAGAATAGAAAAATCCACCAACATGATATTTACATGCCTTTCAAATATAAAGGATATTACTGCTGGAATAAACTGTAGGCACAAATATCATTATGATTTAAAAAAAAAAAAACTTTCGCGGCCCTGTAAAGTTTCAAAAGGTGCGCATTCAATCCTCATAGTTTCTTGTGGCATCATCCACCAGAGTTTTGGATATACTTGATTCTTGAACTCCTGTTCTATTGTTAGCTTCGAAAAATGATGGATAGAGTTGGATATCTTATGCGTATCTCCATAGGCCTCATGTAGCTTCCAACCACAGGAACTTCCCATGGGTAGGGGCACAGGAAATTGGTGCCCAGAGAGAGATGAAAGGTGTCGTAATAAAAAGCTTTGTGGGGCCTATTGTGAAGTTTGTGTTATAGTCACTCGGTTGCTCAAGCTCATGTTAGCTAGTACATTTGCTTAATAATAGAAGGATTCAAAACTCATGTGGGTCTGCTATAAGAAACAGTTAAATTGAATGCCAACCATTGAAACCTTCTTCGGCTACAAAAGTTGTGGATATGCTATTTTTCCCCCTCATTTATCTGGAAATCACCATATTAATGAGTTGGATGGCATATAATCATCAAGTGGGCCCAAAATGGTTTCAATGGTAAGCGTTTTTATCCATATTGTTCCCGATAGTGTGGTCCACTTGAGGTTTAGATTCACCTCATTTTTGGCATCATGACACATAACATGGGAAGGAGAAATTGATAGCTGGAGTGGATGCCACATAGACATCATGGTGAGCTTTATAGAGCTTTTGTTTATACAGCTCCTTCTAACACATGTTGTAGCCGGTGAAGGGCTAGGCGCAAGGAAACTTGTCCAGAGTTGTCCATTAAAACCCTCAACCTCTGTGGGCCGCACCATGATCTATATGTAAACCCTTTCGGTTCGTAAGGTGAGAGCTTTAATTGAAACAATATACAAAATGCGAACTTGATAGAGAACTTAAAGCCACACCAACTTGAACAATGTAAAATTACTCCTAAAACGTTCAAGCAGTGTGCTGTGCTTGAGTTTTGGCTCATGTTGATTTTTTTCTCCATCCAAAATGATCGGCATTGTATCTCCATTGTTCCTTATAGTGTGGCCCACCTAATTGTGGATTTGACTGATTGTAAGTGCTAAAATGATTAAAGCACTTTAGTTGTCAAATTTTGTATAGTCAAAACAACTTCACAAGAGATCTTCAAGACCAGTCCAAGATCAATAAAATATCACGCTCAAGATCAAGAGAAGATTAAGCTCGAGACTAGTACATTCGTAAGAGAAGATCTAGCTAAAGATCACCTAATATTCAAAAATAAATCAAGCTTGAAATTCAAGATGAAGTCCGTAATCAAGTTCAAGACAAAGAAGTTCAGATATTTCACATATCTTAGGTAGTATAAAACCCTAGAAAGGCCTTAGGTTTAGGTGCTTTCAAAAATTATTTAAATTGGGTCTTTATATTTATGTTCGCTTGGAATTCGACCAGCCTAAGGTCTAGTTTAACTAATCTGATTTTTCTCAGCCAGTCCAAGTTAAGCAAAACCATTTTTTGGTTGCAAATTCGACTGGTTGAATTTTTGGTTCGACTAGTCGAAGCTTGAACTTTGACTAGCCCGAGAAAATTTGGCTCCAAGTCCAGCAACTAAATCATTTTGGATTTTAGGATCTTCGACCAGCTGGTCCTCAAGTTAGTCGAAGTTTGGATAGATATTATCTCGAGTGATCTGAAATCTGTTAAACAGAATCCGGTCTGCTTGGGCTAGTCGAAGACTACCTTGGGATAGTCGAAGATTCAACTTCTTTACTTATAAATTGAGTTCCTCTCCCAGTCCGAAATATCAATTATTATTATCAAAACTCTTCTGTAAGAGATAGAGAAGTTCTGCTTATTAGCAAGCTATTCGAACAGTATTTATAAATTTTATTTGTAGCTTTTGTTTAATTCCCTTAATCTCAGATCTTTCCATTCTGATTCTAAAGAGAGTAAATTATACTCTTCTTTTGAGATTTAAGGGAATTAACTCAACTAGTCATTGGTTTGAACTTAATTAAAATCAATAGAACCATGGACCCCTTTCTTTCTGCCTGAACATCAAACAATCGATATTCAAGAAAGCGGTTCTTCGACGATAGCTTCTGATACATCTTCTACAATGAAGATAAGTATACCTTCAAGTATTTATTTGATTTTTCTGAGATAGCCAGAAAATCTCAGTGTAAGTTTTGTCTGAGATAGCCTAAAAATCTCAGTGAGGGGTTCGATTGTGGCCCGGTAAAATCACAAGAATTGTATTAGGTTTTAAGGTGACCCTAAGAAAACCTTTTTCATAGTGAAAGCGAAGATTACATAGAGAGTAATTTTGGGAGTGGAGTAGGTGTGGCTATTTTAGAACAATTGTTAACACACCGGACTACTATAATTCTTTGACTTATGTGGTGAATGATTTTATTTTTATGTGGTAAATGGCTATCATTTATTTTATGTTAAAATGGTGAATGATTGTAATATTTATTTTTATTTACTTTTACAAAGTTTGGGGTTTTAATTTTAAAGAAATTCGTGAAATAAGGTTGTCCTACAAATAATTTAGAATCTCAATACTTATGCAATTGAAATCTCCGATTTATTTATTATTTAGCACTTTATTCGATTATTTGGCATAGTCCTATTCACACCCCATCTAAGACTTCTTAAGCTATCCTTTTCAAGTGGTATCGGAGCGGGTTGTTCTTTTTTTTTTTTTTTTTTTTTTGGATTAATCTCCTTGAGTTAGATCTTGAGCTTTATTATGTCAAATTTTGATAGTTCGTCTATTACCAGGTTACCTCTTTTTTATGGCTCTAATTATTCATACTGGAAGCCAAAATGAGGATTTTTCTCAAATCCTTAGATGAAAATATATGTCATTTAAAAATCTTGACTTTAACAAGGATAAAAAGCTTAGATCTAAAGCCAAGAATTCTTGAACCGTCAATTTTAGCATGTTATGGACCCTAGCAGTGTATACTTGCTTCTTATTTCATGACTCTAGTAAATATTGAAGACCATAATTTTTAATTATTTTAACATATGTAAAATAAGAAAAATTATCCATGTATATTAAACCATGATATTTGAGTATGGCTCATGGTATTATATAAGTTTTTTTTTTTTACTTGGAAATTATTTTTTCCATGATCTTTATAATAAAAACTTCATTTCAATATAATAGTTGGATATAGAAACTTTTGGTATGTCCCACACAATCATAACATGTACACACTCGATTAATACACTCTACTTCACATGAATGCGTGTGTATAATAATTGGTGCACCGCCTCTTCTACGAACACTTGTGATTTTCCTACAATTAAATATGGTCATTTTAATCAAGAAATCGTTTTTTACAAGAAGGTATGAGGTATAAATAATCTAATCATGCACTTAGATCAAGAAGATTGTACTTGTGGGACCCACATCTCCATAACACATGCGCACATATTGTTTGCACTCTCATCCACCCTGAAACCTCTCACCCTTAATATGAGAGTTATATGCACTTAACATGTGTTTATCACATGTTACATGTCTATATACATTAATGTATGAGGGCTTTGACTCATTTATATAAGGCATGCCAAACCACTTCTCGTACACACTCATAGAGAGAGGGAAAGAGAAAGAAATTAAAAAAAAATTATATGAGCTTACCTTCTGATCCAAACCGTTTATCAAGTGAGTGCTCTAATACTAATCTCTTAGATATTTTAGATCTAATTTAAGTGGATCCCACATAGTGTAAAACTGAGATTAATCATCAGCTAACCATGAGGTTAGCATGTGTGAGCCTCACACATTGTCATGTAGGCAACAATGTGGTACCCCACACATTGCCTCACGTGGGCAAATGCATGGGCCCCATGTGTAGACATAAGGAATTGTAAAGGTTGGCCCCACCATTCTATAAGATTTTGTACGTATGAATTTTTTTCATCTAGATTTGAATATTTATTTATTTATTTTTAAAATTTTTTAAAATATAAATGAATTATTTGGTTGCAAGATCTCATTATTAGAATTATAGTGGGCCAACATAAAAGAAAATTAACATCTCTCTAAAAGCAGGCCCCACCACAAGATCATTTATGTCATATTAAATTATTTGTGTTGTTCATATCTTATATTGTGTTATACTTCTTTAAGTAAAAAATTCATTATAAACATTTAGTGTAAAAGTAGGCCCCATATAAAATTAACCGTATCTTTAGAAATTTTATTCATTAAATATAAATATGGATTGAAGACCTTATAAATATAGATCAAGATTATTAAATTTAGGAAAAAGATTATAATAATGATCTGTACCGTTAAATCAACGATCAGGTCCAATTCAACCGTTGATCAAAGGTTTAAAAAATCAATTAAGAGATTAGATTTAAGAAAATTAAAAATCTACTTGATCTAATGTTATACCGGATCATCTGATCAAATATCAATCAGGGCCATTGGCCACATTTGTGGAAAATAAATTATTAGATTGGATGGATCTAAACATCCAATTGTCTTTAACGTAGATCTTGATTATAAGTCAAGCTTAACAAAGATTAATACCTTTGATTTATGGTTAGAAACATGGTAAATTAACTTGATTGACCGATTTAATGGAGTAATGTAAGAGTCTTAAGATCTTACTCATTTTTTCAAGTGTTTTAAGAAAATGAATACTAAGGAAGAAATTAACTTCATCCTTGTATTCTAGCCATGACTAAAAAATTGTAATTTTTTATGTATCGTAGACCTGATCGAGTGCAATCATCAAATCCATGAAGAAATGATTAAAATATCAAAATGATCGAATAAGGAATGGACGTTATAGGTAAGTAGTCATTGTCATAAATGAATTTGTCCGCATGCATTACATAGCATTACATGCTTACTCCTTAACTTTTATAATATGTTCAAATCTGTTTAAGTAGGCAACTACCTTGTATTTGATGTGTCTTTCTAAGAACACAAAACAACTTGAGGATCGAGTTATACCTTAAATTATTAGGCAGAGTTCCCAATGGAACCCGAGTTGGTACCAATAGGGCCTCCTCTTTGGACTACGGTTGAGGCTGAGGAAGAAGTTTGACCATCTGTAGAGTTAGCCACTCATTGTCAGACTATACAATTACACATGGTACGTGAGATACCTAAAGCTAGTATTCACACAGGATGTGAGTAAACTCGTGTTAGGCTCATATAGATCTTGGTCGGACAAGTGTTGGCAGACCGAACGTTGTGCGTGGTTATAACAATGATTGTTTAGTAAAGAAATTGTTTATGTGGTAATGTGGCATACTAAGATTCTTGTATATGCACTTGTATCATGCATATGTTGTGAATCATGCGTACAACTACTTGCTAGGCTGTTAGCTCATTTTGTTGATTGAAAAACCATCCAGGATAGGGAAATGAATTGAAGTCTCTGCGTGTGAAGTGATGAGTTTGAGAGGCGTAAACTTGGAGATTTGCTGCGATAATAAAGAATTTTTCATTTTATATTTATTTCTTTTAAATAATGATGAATGAACTAGTCCTGGATATTAGCCATTAGATAATTGATACTTTTGACTAGATCTATGATGATTAATTAAGTTTACTATTAGTGATGATTATTATGTTTATATGTATAATATTATCTCCTCCCCCCATCGACTTACACCCTTGTCTCGGCAACTAAGTCAAGTGAACTCAGGTTTCCAAAGCCGTAATGTGACACACCATCTACATAACTTTCTACGTTAACATGAATAAATTGATAGGGGTTCAATAAGCATAACTCGCACCTCATCAATCATTTGCTTTCTTTTCACGTGTGGGGTCCACATTTTGATACATAGAAGTTTTTCCATAGTCACCATTTGCACATCTTTATACACTACCATGAATAAATTGATATGGGGTGTGAGGTGCATGACTCGCTACTTGTCAATCATTTGCCTCTCTTTTCACTTGTGGGTTCCACATTTTGATAAATGGAGGCTTTTCCATAGTCACCATTTGCACAACTTTCTACACTAGTATGAATAAATTGATAGGGGTTCGACATACGTGACTTGCTACTTGTCAATCTTTTGCCTCTCTTTTCACGTATAAGGTCCACATTTTGATAGATGGAACTTTTTCCATGATCACCATTTGCACAGCTTTGTATGCTAGCATGAATAAATTGATAAGGGGCTCGGCATGCATGACTTTTTAATCGTCAATCTTTTGCCTCTCTTTTCACGTGTGGGGTCCACATATTGATAAATGGAGGTTTTTCCATAGTCACCATTTGCACAGCTTTTTACACTAGCATAAATAAATTGATAGAGGGATCGACGTGCATGACTTACTACTTGTCAATCCTTTGCCTCTTTTTTTATGTCTGGGGTCCACATTTTGATAGATGGAGGTTTTTCCATTATCACCATTTACACAATTTTCTACACTAGCATGAATAAATTGATAGGGGGTCGACATGCATGACTCGCTATTCGTCAATCCTTTGCCTCTCTTTTCATGTAGGGGACCAACATTTTGATAAATGGACTTTCAATGGTCACCATCTGCATAACTTTCTATGCTACCTAGCGTGAATAAATCGATATGAGGTTCAATGTACATGGCTTACTTCTCTTCTATCCTTTGCCTCTCTTTTCACATGTGAGGTCCATATTTTGATAGATTGAAATTTTTCTTTGGGCATCATCCGCGCAGCATCCTACTCTAGCATGAATAAATTCATAGAGGGTTCCACATGCATGACTCAGTTATCGTCAATCCTCCTTTGCTCTCTTTTCACATAACATGCCTTTAAAAGAGTAGCTTTAATGTCTATGCTCATGCTAGAGACATCCTTTTCAATGCCTATCCTATGTGACCCTTTCCAAGGCTACTCACATGAGTAGAATTATAGGTCCCATTATCTCTAGGTCATTAAGATATGATCAATTCATTAGGTAAGCTTCACCATGTAAAAACTGCAACCTGAATTTTACATCAGATGGATCATGTGGTGGGCAGTTTTTTGTCTTGAAACAAAAAAGTGTAACCATATAAGAGCATTCCATGCAATCAGTTTCTCTATTTGTTCTTTTCTTTTTGTTATTATTATTATTTTATTCACATTACCTGTCATGCATTGATCATGTAATGAATACAAATGGGGGGAACATTTGAAGTGGTAGAAGTGTTTAATGTTGTAAAACAGATGTCTTAAATCTTGGTCACCGAGATGCCCAATTAGTTGAAGGTCCCTTCGACTGGTCGAAGCCTGCTCGACTCGAAGTCCAACAACAAGTGGTTTGGGATTTCCGGGACGCTTGAACAATTGAGGGACAAGCTCGACGAATCGAAGGGGTCCTTCGACCAGTCAGAGCCCTGTCTCGACTAGTCGAAAGTTACTCAGACTATGCGGGCTGCGTAAATTTGAGGCAGTTTCCGGACTATTCCAAGTTAGTACATAAGTGGAGTTTCCTAAACTATAAATAGGGGTCCCTAGGGCCTTTCTAATAAGTGGTAAGGCTTTATAAAGGTATTCTAAGGGTTCATAAAAGGGTTTTAGGGTTTCTAAAGGGTATAGCAAGGGTGAGATTCGAGGTTGTTCGATTCGGGTAAGACCTTTCTCTTTGTAATTTCTATTTTCATAGTGGAATTCTATCTCTTTGTACCATAATTTTTTCCCAAAAGGGTTTTCCATGTTAAATCTTTGTATTTTCTTGTGTTTGCTTATGCCATTGGATTGTTATCCTAAATTCATATCTGTGTGATTCCGCAAACCAAAACCCAACAAGTGGTATCAGAGCTATCATTGGGGCACAGATCTGAATCTGCAAGATTAGCAATAATGAGAAGCACTAGGTATGAGATTGAGGAGTACTTGGGGAAAAATAACTTTGAGTTATGAAAGATCAAGATGATCAATTCCTTAATCAAGCAAGGTGAAGATGGTGCTCTTGAGGAGTGAAAGTCTACTATAACTGAAGATGATTGAAATATTCTTGATAAGAAAGTCTTATCATCGATCTGTTTATGTCTCGCGGATAAAGTTCTCTATAATGTCATGAGAGAGAAAACTGCGGCTAAGTTATGGGAGAAGTTAGAGGATGTCTATGCGAAAAAAATCCTCTGAAAATCGCCTACACTTGAAGCAGCAGTGGTATAACTTCAAGATGGCAGAGGGTGGAGATCTGGAGGTTCACATTAGCAACTTTCATAAATTGGTTTGCAAATTGCTCAACATGAAAGAAATAATGAAAGATGAAGAACAAGCATGTATTTTGCTAAATTCTCTTCCAGCGTCGTATGAGTCATTCATGGACACAATGTACACCATGAATAAAACCCTGAGTGTCGATACTGTTATCTTAGCCCTTCAAGGGAAGGCCATGAAAAAGCTTAACGACGACATGGGGACATCTTCCAATGCACTGATTACGAGGGATAAGAATTCTGAGCAAGGTAGAAGATCTTCAAGGTCAAGATTTAGGTCCATGGGCAAAGGCAAAGTTAAGTTAAAGTGTTGAAATTGTGGGATGGGAGGACATGTGAAGAAGGATTGTACAAATTCTAAATCTAAGAGAGATAAATCTGAGGCTTCATACAGGGAGGCCAATGTTGCCAAGTCAGATGGATCGAGTAAATGTGATGGTGATGTTTTGTTTGTGTCTACGATTAGACACTTTTACGATGATCGTAAGGACGAGTGGATTCTACACATAGGGACATCTTTTCACATGACTCTTCATCGGAGTTGGTTCGCCAGCTATAGGGAGTGCGATGGTAGACAGGTGTTTATGGACAATGCCATTACTTGTAATGTTGTAGCTGTTGGTACGGTGCGCATCAAGATGTTTGATGGGACAAAGTATACCCTGACTGATGTGAGGCACGTTCCTAACATGAAGAAGAATTTGATTTCTCTTGGTGTACTTGAAGCAATGGGCTGCAAGTTCACAAGTATTAATGGTGCTCTTAAAGTATCTAAGGAGGCACGAGTAATCATGAAAGCGCGCAACAACTCAATAATGTTTATGGGTTGATCGGGAGCACTTCAAAAGGTGGAGTTGTAGTGGCTGTAGAGAATTCCACCTCTGCACGTGTGTGGCATGTTGGGCATGACCACATGAGTGGGCAGGGCAGGAAGGCTGAGACGCGTGGACAAGGATACAAAATAGGTGGAGCAGTCACCTGTGAGAAGAATCACACAACATAATCGCAGGATATCGGCAAGGTACATGGACGACTCTAATATCACAAGGGATCCGTCTTCTATTCAAATGGCTCTAGGTGAACCTAGTGCTGAGAAGTGAAATGTGACTATGTGATGGACTCATTATATAAGATCGACACATGGGAACTAATGAAGCTTTCAGTGGGTCAGGAAGCGGTTTGATACAAGTGGATCTTTAGGAGGACACAACATAGATACAGAGCAGGGTTGATAGCGAAGGATTATGTTCAGAGAGAAGGGATTGGCTTCTCAGAGATATTCACGTAGACGGTATAGCAGGTGTCTATTAGATCCGTGATTGGCGCTGGTTGGCCAATGCGATCTCGAGCTGTAACACCCCGTGTTTTCAGGACCCGAGTATATGACTCGTTTTCCAAAAACCTGAGTGTTAACTTTAAAGGGTGGTCAAATTCAAGTATATTTTTTTTCAACTATCAAATAAAGCAGATGAGCATAAAATGGACAAATAAGCATAAAGGAAAAATTACAATTACATTTAGAATATACAAGAGGTTGCTCATAATGACTTATGCAAACCAATGTCTCAACGTTAACAATTACAAGATTTATATACATGAGAAATATAAAAGAAAATATATAAACGAAAGCCACAAGATCACACAACTTCCTTGACAAGTACAACCACGCATCCTTGACCATCATAATGGCTCTTCATTAGTCTAAAGTTGCATATCACTTAAGCCACCTGTACTACTTGTACGGTTGTATATTTGATGGATGAGTGGCCAACTCAGTGTGAATTTTCTTCAAGATTACACACTGCCGCATTAGGTAAGCACAATTATAAAGCAAAACATACAAAATAATACATGATGTAGGTCTTATTAGATGCATGGATGCGTGAATACAATCATCGCTCCAGGAATGCTCATTCGTGTGGACAGTGGGCTAGTCAGCCATGCAATCATCGACCTGGAAAAATCATCCAGTCGGAATAATAGATCGATAGTCGGTGGTTTGAGAGCTAGCGAAACGATACCCCGATGATCTTAAGGGCACGTGCTACAACATCCAGAATTAGTCACCCGTCATTACCAATATGTCATGGATGCATGATTAGTTAAACCATTATTAGTTCAGTTATAATCAGCCAATTTCAATAAGTTCAAGGTCACTACGGGGGCTCGTTACCAGCGTAGGCCGATAGTTCGGGCATACATACCATACCACCATCCCTGGCTCATGAGACTACTACCTTAGGATGTTTAATGGAAACCCATCGAGCCAATCATATTACAATATATGGGGCTTACCATCATATGGTTACATGATATAAAATATCAAATCCATATAAGGAAAATACCCAAAACAAAGCCGGATAGGGTGATATTAAAACAAGCCATATAAGGTAATATCAAAATAAGCCACATAGGGTGAGTATCAAAACCATGTGATAAAAGAACATCCTTGAAAACCACTTAGACACAACAAGCCTGGATGGTAGGCCCACATCAATGATCCATTTAAACCACCACTCAATAACCACTAGATCGAAGGTCCATTGCAATCACCATCAATCGAGTCACATCCCAAGTATGGGTGTACATTTATAAATAGAGACTTCCCGCTAATGTACTAGTTTAAATCCCAAAAGTAATCCGCAAGTAATCCAATAGCATGAATTAAATATATAGGATAAACATTAAGCATGTGATGTAACAACTCAATTCCAACAATTAACACATATGGTTAAAGAATGGAGATATCATTTATAAATTAAAATAAAACTATAACTTAAGCTAATGGAAAAATAGAAAGCTCAAGGGGAAGAAATCATCACCTGATGAACCGAATCACCTTCTAGTGTCGCTAAGTGTTTGCGACCTTAGAAATGAATCCTATCACGAATTATAAATTTGTATGGTTAGATCTGAGTTTCATATATTATCTACGGTCAGGATCATGACCTATGGCTTGGGTCACCTAGATTTAAAGTTTTATCCATTAATCGAACCTTAGACTTTGGTTTAGAGTTTGAAATTTAACCCATATAAATAATTTATAATAATATTATAATGAAGTAAAAATAACCAATAACTGTCTATTAATACTAACAACGCTAATCCTATTATCAATAACCTACGATGACAAAATAGAAATAACATGATGAATGTTAATATCTAATATCTATAATAACTAATACTAGCAAAATTAACCTACCAATGGTTAACCACATTAAATAATTGTAATACTTATAGTAACACTAATGATGATAATAAATACTAAGATCTACTATTAAGGATAATATTTAAGAGAGTTAAATAAAATCCTACTGCTTACTAACTACAATTTTGTTTATAATAACTAGGTTGAGCACAAATAATCTACCATTGGCTAATCATATCTAGGGTTGCTAGGAAATATGTATGCTTCTTAGGATTGAGCCCTGTCCTGGGCCACAAATTCGCAGATCCAAGCCACGTACTCTATTCATGGTTATGGTCATGGCTTAGGATTGGAATGTCTTTATTAGGGTGGTTGATTCAGGTATTTAGATTGAGGTCTTTTCAGGACTACTCTATTTTGGATTAGTTGGATGTGCAATATTCATTGGAGGTGTATAGATTGCTTATCCACTTGAATGTGGTGGTTGTTGTGGGTCCACTTGCTGGGTTTATCCTTGCAATAGGTATGAACTTGGTGAGCTATCGGGTCATACTATATAGGTAACGAGTTAACTCGCCCCGAGTATTTGATCATCTATACAAAAGTTAGGTTGCTGAGGTGATCCGCCCTAAGCCGGTACAAGCTGAACCACAAACCGATACACCCACCTAGTTGCGCTACATTGAACTCATACCGAGATCAAGTTGCTCGGCCAAGTCAACTCAGTTAAGGCTTATTGTTGAAGCCGAGTTCCAGTCATCGAGCCATAGCCTGATCCTGGAGGATCCATGGCTATTGCTGATTCAAGGGTGGGCTTATTGAAACAAAAACTTGAAGACTACCGAGTTGACTCGACTCGTTGTAACGGTCCCGACCCGATGGCGATCTGACGTTGTTGCATAACTACCCGATGATTCTGGAACTCGCAATATGCACCTGGATGATGCCTGAAGGTATTCCTCGGAGGGAGGTGGGTGGACTCGGCGCCGTCTACACCAGCTGCAGTTAGGCCAGCTTGAGCCTCAAGTCACGGGCCGAGTCTAACTCGATCTTAATTGAATGGCAGTGGGAGTCAGCTGGATCCCAGGGCTCGACTCGGATAGCACCACCCCATTAAATTTGGGGAAGGATAGTTGAGCAAGCTCGGCAGGCCCTGCTCACACAAACAGCGAACCCTGACCCGACCCGATTCGAGTTGTCAGGGTCAGCTCGGTGCATTGCTCGATAGGCCTCTCTCTCTCTCTCTCTCTCTCTCTCTCTCTCTCTCTCTCTCTCTCTCTCATCCCCTCCTCTATCTTCTTTTGTTGGAGCTCCTGCAAGGCCTGGAGAAGACCCGAACCAACAGAGCCGGTCCGACTCGAACTGAGCCCGAGTGGGAGTGCGGCAGCGACACCCACCACAAGCAATGACTACTCAGTTTTCTCCTTTTCTTTATTTCTTTCAACTAATGGTCGGAAGGACCTTCGCTTTGTTGGACGTAGGCTAGTGGGACCCACTGGTGAGCAATCACTAGTGGGTGGCTTCTTCCGACCTTTTCCATTCGGTTGAGATTTCAAATTCAATTTTGAATTTGATTTTGGATAGGAGATTGGGAGAAGACTGGATAATCTGGTCTCATCTCATCTTCTTCCTTTCCTATAAAAAGGGATAACTTTTCTCTCGTAAGAGGCATTGAATCATACGAAATACCGAGAGTATATAAAGAGATATAGTGTGCACTATAATATGTCCATTTTGGTTTGTCCTTGGGACGATCTAATCCATAAATCGCAATCCAGGGCCACTTATACCATAGGATCAGAGGTGTGAATAGATCCATCTGCTCCAGTAGTAGATAGGCGGGCCGTTGGAGCATCAATCTTCTGCTTTGTGAGGGTTCCAAAACTCGTGTAGACCATCAGATCTTGAGGGCTCACCTTCCGCGCTTCCCAACATGCTTGGCAGTAGTAGCTCTCATCTGAGCAAAGCTAGCCCCGATTCGTCACGGCCTAGGGCGGATTGGTTGAAGGAGAAAGAGATGGCCGTTAATGGCGTCTCGAAAACCACGCTCCTTCCCTCCAATCCAACCCTTTAGGAAGGTTTACACAGACCCTAGGAAGCTTATAGGTAAGGATTTTCGAAGCTTGGGAGAGCTTCAGGCGGTGGGTTTCGGTTTGGAAAGGGAACAGCCGTTTTTGGGAAAAACCTGCAGTTGGTGCGGTCTCTCTCTATTTGCAAGAAACCCTAGCTTCGTGGGGCTAGGATTGATCTAGAACGGACGGCTGGGATTGTAAAGGGGAGATTTTTCACGCGGATTGCCCTTGTGGCAAGGAGAACAGTTTCCTTTTTTGGAAACGTTGGTTTTTCTCAGCCCGTAACCGACTGGATTTGTGGTCACACACGTGCTCTTCCTTCTGTGATTTTTTATCAGCCTCACGACGCTCACACAATGGATGGTTCGGATCATGCACGTGGGTACGATGGTGGGCCACATTCGCAGCAGACGGACGCCCTCTGTTTTTAAAAAAATGCCCGCAGGCGGGAGCAGAAAAGAGAGAATGCTCTCTTTATTTGGAAATTTTCGGTCAACACGGTCTGACTGTATTGACAGATCTGGTGCACCTCGAGTGCACGTTTGCTACGCACGCACACTGCCCTGTAATGGGTCTCACAGGGGTAGTGGGGCTAATCGACACCGTCCATTCCATTTGGAAGTTGACATGCAGGGTCCAGGATCAATGGTCAGGCCGGTGAAATGCCTAGGTGGGGCCCACAACTTGATTTGAGCCCTATTTATGGATTTCCCATCGATCTAGTGGTCATATCTTCCTGAGATTGAACATCAACGGTTAAAACGGTCCAAGGGACCATTTAAGCTAGAATCAATGGTTAGATTTGGGGTCATATAACTCCATACGCATTTATAGTATTAAGTATCATTATTACTATATTTATAATAACCTTATTATTTCTATTATTGTTATTATTATTTTGAAATATTTCTTCTACTTTCCTCTAATTCATATGTGGGGGCCACAAATGATTTAATTATAACCCCTGGTGGTTAACTATAAGCTTTGAAATGCCACAGTCTGAGTAGTTTCGAATCGTTGATCCTCATCAATCCAATGCTTGGTACTAATTATAGATTAATTGGTCGGTGGATTTATGAGTTTGGTCCCACCCTGTGGGTTATTAGGACTAATTGTAATTGTTAAGTGATGTATTACTTGATGGAGTCTCGAAGAATAGATTTCTCAATTCAAGTATCGAGATTCATGTTGGACAGTTGAGTTAGGTTATACACCTTAGCTTAAGACAAAATTTGACTTGATTTATCCTTGCGATAAGACGAATACCGCAAGTCTCAACTTACAGTTTAGATCATGGATTGGAGTTGCAACCTTACCCTAACCGATCAAGGGTCGATCCAAGGTGGATTGACTTTAGACCCTACAGACGCATTGTGGATTGCCCTAGCTCGAATCCAAAAGGTTAAAAGCCATTAGGGTCTAGGGCGGGTTAAACTAAGCTCTTACGGGCCAATCATCGCCACGGTCCACATCAAATGGTTAAGATGGACAGATCGCAAACGGTTGAATGATGATGTGTAATATAGGCTACATGTGCTTCCACACGTGTTCATGCTAAATTTGACTTAAATAATAGCACCCGAGTATTGAAAAATATGGGGTATTACACGAGCTGGAAAGACGGATGTGGAGTCCGCACTTCTATATGGGAAATTGGAAGAGCAGATCTATATGGAGCAACCAAAGAGCTTCGAAGTTTAAAGGAGCTGAGAAAAAAGTTTGCAGGATGTCGTGGCACGACTTATCACCTAGGCAGTGGTTTGATTCCTTCATGGTGAGTCAGGAATTATTGTATGATATGTATATCGCCAATTATGACATGCCTGAAATCAATATACTAAAGACTCGGTTAAATGGGACATTCAGGATAAAAGATCGGGGGACTGCAAAAATGGTTCTTAACATTGAGACTGAAAGAGGAGTAGGCTTTGGTTATCTCAAGCAGAATACCTTAGGTAGGTATTGATCAAGTATGTGATGGACCAAGCAAAGTTAGTAAGCGTTCCCTACGCGTCTCTCATCAAGTTTTCCTCAGAACATGTCCCAAAATAGATGAGGAAAAGCAGAATATGTTTCATGAACCTTATTCGAATGCGGTTGGCAGTACATGTCATGGTCTGTATTAAACCAGTCATTTCACAAGTTATCAGTACTCTTGTAAGCAAATACCCCTGCAAGCAATATTGGGTGGCGGTGAGATGGTACAGAAAACTACATCTTAACTTTTAAGAAGATAAGGGCAAAGTTAGAAGGGTATGTGGATTCAGATTAAGCAGGCAATGTGGATTTCAGGAAGTCGACTTTAGGTTACTCGTTTGTATTAGCAGGTGGAGCAATTATTTGGATGTCCATGTTATCCGATAGGTGCTTGAGTATGCACTGGAGAAGATTCACACTAGCGTGAATCCGGAAGACATAATCACCATGGTCGTACCCGCAGAGAAGTTCAAGTTCTATGCAACTTCTCTGAGCTTGACGATGGCATAAAAGAAGGACGGAGTGTGCATGAAAAGTTATGATGTAATGTAGAGATAACAGAAGAAGTTAAGAAGCTACACAATTAAAAATTAAAGACATGGTTGATATTGTTGTAAAACAGATGTCTTAAATCTTGTTCACCGATATGCTCGACTAGTCGAGGGACTGGCTCGACTAGTCGAAGGTCCCTTCGACTGGTCGAAGCCTGCTCGACTTGAAGTCCAGCAACAAGTGGTTTGAGATTTCCGAGAAACTTGACCAGTCGAGGGACAGGCTCGGCCAGTCGAAGCCCTGGCTCGACTAATCAAAGGTTATACAGACCGCGCGTGGACTACGTAAATTTGAGGCGGTTTCCGGACTATTCTAAGTCGATACGTAAGCGGAGTTTCCTAAACTATAAATAGAGGTCCCTAAGGCCTTTCTAATAAGTGTTAAGGCTTTTTAAAGGTATTTTAAGGGTTCGTAAAAGGGTTTTAGGATTTCTAAAGAATGTAGCAAGGGTGAGATTCGAGGTTGCTCGAATCGGGTAAGACCTTTCTCTTTGTAATTTCTATTTTCATAGTAGAATTGTCCCTTTGTGCCGTGGTTTTTTCCTGAAAGGGTTTTCCACATTAAACCTTTGTGTTCTCTTATATTTGCTTTGTGCCATTAGATTGCTATCCTAAATCCATATCCGTGTAATTCCACAAACCAAATCCTAACAATTAAGGCCCACATTTTGTCAAAATCCACCTCCATAACTCAATTTTTATTTGAGTCGTACCTCTATATAGATGTATGTAGGATGAGATTGCCTTTATTACACTTAGGCTCAAGCCTTAGTCATCAAATAACCAAATTTGAGATTAACCGTTTAAGCAGTTGCGGAAATCGGTTGGCTTTAATATTTAAAGCTTTTAAAAAATAGAAACAGATTTCCCAAATTGGTTTCGGTAAGATATAGTGTCCCAAATGTGGTAGTTCACCTCTACGTGCATCTTAGATGTGATCAGTACCAATGTTCTCATTTTCCTTATAAAAAGCTATGATCTCATTATCATATTTTATTTGTGATTCTTATAATTGACTAGTGGATTTTCATATGATCCATTAAAACTTTGATTTTCATTGTTTGAATTCATATTTATACATAATCAGACGGAGTAGATGCCAAACAGGCTTGCCTGTAGACCTCACAAACCTTTTTTTTGCAGACCCACTTAGAATATAGTGCATGTCACTGCCCACTGTGACATACATTCTGAGATGACCTGATGATCTAAACTCTCCAAAATTTCACTGTTACGGTAAATGACCTACCATGATATAATCAGGCTTCATTGATGATCCTGACATTTGATTTTTAGGGTTGCATGTTGGCCATTGAAAACTCTCTATTTATCTTCAGAGTTCTTCCATGGAATGTGATGGTTGGAATCACCCTATTTAGTATAATTTTGACATATAAACATGATTGTTTATCTAGACTATCCAAATCATGTTCCTGATGCAGATGGAGGAGTTTCACTGATCAATTGGCCCCAAGGAATAATGGCCTTTTAAAAATTATCTCTACACAATTTACGAAGCAATTGAGCTTCGCACGTAGAGTAGTAGATTTTGATTGCGTAATGAGTAAACTCTATAATACACTGTGATGCATGCGTTGTATCTATGCCGTCCATCCATTTTATCAGCTCATTTTTGGGAAAGAACCCAAAACTTAAGAACATGCGAAGCTCAAGCCGACCACACCACATGAAAAAGTAGGAATAATGACACCCATCATTTAAACCTTTATAGAACCCATGGTGATGTTTATTTGCCATCCAAATATCAGGTTGATCGAAAACTTTAATGGCCCCAAGAAATTTTCATAAGATAAGCATTCAATTCTCACTTTCATGTGGTGTAGTCTACTTGAGCTTTGGATGTGATTCAATTTTGGCCTCATGACTTAAAATGACCGGAAAAACGGATGAATGGTGTAGATAAGAAACATTCGGTGTAGATAAGAAACATACGTCAACCGTGAGGTGGATGGGACTAGTGACAACTGGGCCTACTGTGATGTATATGACTACATCCATGCCGTCAATCCATATTGAAAGCTCATTTCAAGGTATGATTCAAAAAATAAAGCAAATCCAAATCTCAGGTGGACAAAGTGGTAATAGACTATTAAACATTTCCCCTGTGCCACAGAAGTTTTGAATCAAGCTTATATTTGTAGGGTCTTGACGTTATTAACAGGTTGGATGGGAAATAAAATACAAAGTAAATTGAAATTTATTTTTACATGGCCATTCATTTATTTTGCCATGATGTGTCTCACCTAGGGGTGCACACGGGTTGGTTTAGTCCGGTTATGGGGTAAAACTGGAACCGAACCGTTCCTAACGGTTCTAGGATATTCGGAACCGGAACCGGACCATTGGCACCCTAGAATTGAACCGGAACTGAACCGTTAAAACCGGTTTGGTTCCAGATTGGTTCCACGGTTCTGGGCTTTTTATAATCCAGCCCAATTGCATGTTTAATTTTATTATCTAGCCCATGTCCATCTATGTTGTGGTCCATTTGATGAATGGTTTAGATATTGTATAAGGTGTGCAAAAATATATTTATGAAAATAATTAAATGATGCATTATAAACCATAAATCATGAGTCAAATATAGAAACAATCAAGGGGTTCTTGGTTTGGTTCCAAGTTCGGTTAAGGTTCGGTTCCACAGTTCGGTTCTACAAATCAGATCCACGGTTTGGTTCTATGGATCGGTTCACAGTTCAGTTTGGTTTGGTTCTACATACCCCAAAACCGAGAACCGAACGGATGTAACCGGTTCTTTGATTTTTGGAACCGGAATAGGAACCGGTGCACTCTAGAATCGGACCAAACCGGACCGTTTGGTTGGTTTCAGTCCGGTTCCACGGTTCAATGTGTACCTCTAGTCTCACCTAAGGTGTGAATTTAGGTGGTTTCTATGCCCGAAGATTTAAACATTGGAGCACATCTGATGGAATTACCCTGCGTGAGTGAGAAAACAGGAACACGTGTGAGATTAGAGACGCTGTAATTGTGTTGATGCCTTGTTTCAAAAACTCAAGCCCATATTGTCCGTCCCCTTAGTTCTTCTTTCTTCGCTGTATGATCATCTAAGATGTCCAACGTCAGATCTATGGCTGGGATGATATCAAAAGGCTGTACAAATTGAAAAAATATGGAACCTAAAGTAAAGTGCCCAAATAACCGATCTAGATGGCTAGCTGAAAAGGCCAAATCGATTCGTAAACATTGCCGGCCCCACCATCCACAGATTAGAGAATCTGAGCCGTAGATTGATGTAGAACAGTTATCTGGTTCACCGATTGGATGAGCTTTATTAGATAACATGGTTCAATCCATTAGAACAGGGAGGATGGTATGGTTTCATCAGTGGTGGGGGCCATCGCAGAAAGTCCGGATAAATCCATGATGGACCGCAACTAAAAAAATAGCAAAACAGGAAATGAACAAAATTATGAAATAAAAAGCAAAACATAAAAAAATAATAATAATAATAAAGAACCGAAGGAAAAAAAAATAAATAAATAAAAGACTTCAGCAACTGTACTGACTGCGTGATGAGTGGTCCTCATCTCTCGCACATGTGCATCTTTTTATTGGGCAACGAAGTAGAAAGCACCCTCCCTCTTGCCTATATAATGCGTCCCCCACCTATTCTCTTCCTGCACCATCACAAGTCTCCCAACCAAATCAAATGGATCGCCTCCACGTCTCCTCTCTTACTAATAAACTCTTTCCATTTCCAATCTTCCTCTCCATTCTCCCTTCCTCATTTAGCTTTCTCTTATTATCTTCACTCCTTTTATCTTCTTCTTTTGTCTTTGCCACTGTCAATAACAGTAAGGCCTTGTCAATTCAACACCAATGCATTGAAGATCACTTCTCTACTTTGCTCCAATTGAAACAGGGCTTTTACTTCTACAACACCACTACACTCTCCTCTTGGAATCCTGATAACAGGGATGGCTGTTCTTGGGAAGGCATCACGTGCGATGGTGCCACTGGTCACGTGACCAGTCTCGACCTCAGCGAGCTCAGCATTTCCGGTCGGATTGATTTTGTAAGCCTCTTTCGTCTTCAGAGCCTGCAGAGGCTCAACCTCGCTTACAATTACTTCCATCACTCTCCAATTCCTACCGGGTTTGAATATCTCACCAGTTTGACCCATCTCAACCTCTCTTCTTTGCATTTTTATGGCCAAATCCCGCTGGAAATCTCCCGCTTGACCACTTTGGTGTCCCTCGATCTATCTTTCAATCGTAATTTTGTCAATCGTTCCTACTCTGAATACCTGAAACTCGAAAACCCAAGCATTGGAGCATTCGTCCAAAATCTGTCCAGTCTGAGAGAACTCCATCTCGATTTGGTAAGCATTTCAGCGCAGGGTAGTGAGTGGGGCCTGGCGTTATCCTCGGCACTCCCTCTTCTCCGCAAGTTGAGCTTGAGCTATTGTGGTCTATCAGGCCCCATCAATCCTTCCCTTTCCAAGCTCCATTTCCTATCTGAACTCCACCTCAGTGGAAACAATCTCTCTTCAGCCATACCTAAGAGTATTTTCAGGCTGCCAAACCTACAAACCCTGAATGTAGGATACAATCCACTTCTGACGGGTGAAATCCCTCCAAACAATTCTCTCCTGGAGTTGTCCCTATCCGACACTGGATTTTGTAGCAACCTAAGGGATTCATTCAGTAATTCCAAACTGCTGACAGTGATCCGGCTTAGAGATTGCAAACTAGCCGGCCAATTGCCAGCATGGCTTGTAAAGCTCCAGAAACTCATGTATTTGGATCTTTCAAACAATGGTTTCAGCGGACCATTGCCATCATGGCTTGTGAATCTGGACAAACTCGTGGGTTTGGATCTTTCATCCAATAATCTCAGCGGTCCAATCCCCTCTTCCTATGGCAACAAGTTTCAAAATCTTCAATGGTTCGTCGTTTCCGACAATTCGCTTAGTGGGACCATCCCATCATCATTGTTTTCACTCCCATCATTACGAGGGCTGTATCTTGGAGAGAACCAATTTAGTGGTCAACTTGGTGAGTTCCACAACCCATCCTCTTCTCTGCTAGAGACAATCGTATTGTATAACAACAAGGTGGAGGGGCCTATTCCGATGTCCATCTTTGAACTCACAAAGCTTCAATACCTCTCTCTTTCATCAAACAATTTCAGTGGGACCATTCCATCATCATTGTTTTCACTTCCATCATTACAATTCTTGGATTTCTCAAAAAACCAATTGAGTGGTCAACTTAGCGAGTTCCACAACCCATCCTCTTCTCTGCTAGAGACAATCTACTTGAATAACAACAAGTTGGAGGGGCCTATTCCAATGTCCATCTTTGAACTCACAAAGCTTCAATACCTCTCTCTTTCATCAAACAATTTCAGTGGTGACGTGGACCTTGGCTTATTCCAAAACCTTAAGAACCTTTGGGACCTGAATCTATCAGATAACAACTTCTCAGTCCATGATGGCAGAAGCAATTCAACCTCCATGTCCTTTCCTCAAATTCAATATTTGCACTTAGGATCTTGTAACATTACTAAATTTCCAAACATCCTGAGAAACCAAGAGAGGATTTACTCTTTGGATCTTTCCAACAACAGAATTAATAGTGAAATACCAAAGTGGATATGGAAAGTTGGAAATGGGAGTTTGTATTTTTTGAATCTTTCTCATAATGCTTTGGAGGGTTTAGAGTTACCTTTTCCTCATCTTTCCTTAAGTTCATTGAAATATCTTGACTTGAGCTTTAACAAGCTAGAAGGCTCAATCCCGATCCCACCACCATCCACCATTATCTATTCACTTGCAACCAATCATTTTAGTGGAGAAGTTCCCTCGCATATTTGCAATTGTACTTCCTTACAATTTCTCGATCTGTCTGACAACCGCTTCAATGGTTTGATTCCACTTTGCTTGGGTGAAATCAATGATGTCCTCACTGTTTTAAATCTCGGAGGAAATGCATTTCGTGGAACCTTGATTCAAACATTTAAAGAGGGTTGCAATCTAAAAACACTTGATCTGAATGGAAATCAATTGGAAGGGCAAGTGTCAAAGTCTTTGGCCAAGTGCAAGATGTTGGAGGTGTTAAACCTTGGAAACAATCAAATACATGACACATTCCCTTTTTGGTTGGAAAATTTGTCTCAGTTGCGTGTTCTCAGCCTGAGATCCAACAAATTTCATGGCAATGTTGGACACCCACTGACAAATCTTACTTTTCCAACATTACAAATCTTCGACATATCTTCCAATAGCTTCACAGGAAGCTTGCCATCAAATATGTTCAAGAGTTGGAAGGTAATGAAGGAGGACATATCCCAACCTATGGTCCTTGGAAAAAAGTTAAGAAATGGGATGTACTATCAAGACAAAGTGACTCTGGTATGGAAAGGGCTACAAATGGAAGTGGTAAAGATCCTTATTGCCTTCACCTCAATAGATCTTTCAAATAACGAATTTCACAGAGGAATTCCAGAATCAATTGGGGATCTAAAGTCATTGGTTGAGCTCAATATGTCCCACAACCATTTCACAGGCCGAATTCCAACATCATTTGGGAACATGAAGGCTCTTGAGTCATTAGATATGTCACAGAATAATTTGTCAGGTGAGATCCCATTGCAGCTAAACAAGTTAACGTTCCTTGCAGTGTTGAACCTTTCACACAACCTCCTTGTAGGAAGCATACCTAAAGGTCAACAATTCGATACGTTCACAAATGAATCTTTTCTAGGAAACTTGGAATTATGTGGCCCTCCACTATCGAAGAAATGCAAAGACATTGAGGCTTTACTACCACCGGCACAATCAGAAAGCAAATATGATTGGAAACTCATGGCAATTGGGTTTGGAGTTGGATATGGAGTAGGAATGGGTGTTCTCTTTTGGACTCTAACACTTTGGACAAAGGGACATAGAGAATACAATAAATTTATTGATAAGATGCTTTTGTCGATTTTTTCTTCTGCTTGCATTTGATGTAATTCAGCCATGATAAGAGAATTGGAGCCAAGCTTGCTCCCCCATCAAGTGGAGGAGTAGGGGCTGTGGACTTTGTTGGTAGGAGAGGCCGGTTGAAGCTCTTCAGGGTGGGGTAGGCTTTTTCTTTTCTCGTCTTGTGTTTGCTTACACTGATATTTGATAGGTGAGGCCCGTTTTCCTTTTGTGGAGCCCACCTGTTATCTATGGATTGTACACCCTATGTTCATATATACAAAAATAGAGTGTTTAAAAAAATAAAAATAAAAAAACGAGAGAGAGAGAGTTGGATCTCCACTTATTGGCAATTGTGATATTTTCCCCTATAAGGGCTTAAAAAAACAAATGTAAATGTCATGTCAAACCATAAAGATCTGAATACAGAGATACCTCCGGAGCCACATAATTCAGCGTCCCGCAAGTAGCATGCAATAGCCCATCCTCCTGAAAAATCCAAGAATCATATCATTACACTTCCAAACTTCCATTTGGATACTACAAAATAATAATCCCTACAGGAATGACAATATTAGTGATATCACATGCTTTTGAATATTCTTGGATGCCATCTCATCACCACCACATCCACCAACATGGCACATGGGTCTGACATGCATGTTTTTTCAGCCATCATTTGTTTCATTAACCCGTGGCCCACCAAATCAGTGTACCAGTCTGACTTTTGGGCATGGCCATCAACATAGTGGGACCCACCTGACAGGCAGCTTGGACCTTGCGCATGTGTTACACATTAGCAGATGTTATGTCATGTAGGTGAGCTGCCTTGCCCACGTGTGGGCTTGGCAAACCTCATGTTTCTAGATTTCATTGTCTGTATAGAACAACGAAAACTCACCCAATGCACTAGTGACCCACATGCATGTCAATCCACACCGGGACCCATTGTGGATATAGAAAATCCACAAAAATCAAACTGATCAGATGATTTTAACCATTTAACACAAGCTATCGACTTTGAAACTACAGACTACTTTCTTTTTAACCATCCATTTGATGGACATTAACTGGATGATGGAAATTACATGATCTTTTTAACCATCCATTTGATGGACACCACTTCATTAGAAATGCCCTAAAATACATATCCTAACTTGTTGTGGCAAGGCACTCAGACCAAAATCAGAGATCTTAAGATTGCCGTCCTCCTCGAGTGGTGTATTCTCTAACTGCACAAATTCAATTACAATAATTCAAATCTTGATTTCATCAAATTGGTAAATTTCCTCAATAAGATATTTAGGGTGTATTCGGGCATCAGACATATAAATATTCCATTTTAGATATGTATTGCGCTAGTCTGATTACACAGTCATGCGAAGGGCATGCCTACAACAAACCAAGAATTAGGAGGCGGAGAATTAATGTGCAGCAGATCCACCCCATCCATCAGGTGCACCACCACATTATTACTATGGATCCTAAAGATCAGTCCAATCCATGACTTAGTTGAGCCACACTATAAGGATTGGTGTAAAATATTTCATGAAAATTCTAAATTCACATGGTTTGGCCCACATGAGTATTGGAGTGTCCTGATTCTCAGGGAACCCTTCATCCTAGTGGGGTGCGCCAAATGAATGGATTGGATGACATATCCACACCACGGTAGACCCTACACAATTTGGACAATGTTATAATTGACGCAAATTGCCTGCAACTCATGAACGTGGCCCATGATGAAGCATTGTGAGTGCTTGTCAAATGTGGGGCCCGCAGTAAAAAGAAAAAATATCCCCTCATTTAAAATGATGATTTTGCCCTTTCATTACTACCCGCATCTAATACACACACGGCACTTTTTCATTGAGACACGTCAAGGGAACAGGAATCCCCTACCACCCCATTCACGTCCGGCTTTAATGGTGGGACTTCCCATCACAACTCTTCCCCATGGTGCAGCCCACTGGAGTACTGGGTCGGCCTGAAATTTGAGCCCCAGTCCAAACAAAAGGGGGCACACCTGATGGATGGGATTAAATCCTCTTATCCACATCAGGGAATAACATGCCCCCACATGACTACGAGTGATCAGGCAAGCATTTTTAATTAGATAGAATCTTGATTTCCAGAAATTTAACAGCCAAACATAGCCTTAGTAACAACATAAAAAACATAAAAACAACCATTACCTTCGAATCTCTATGGTATACTCCCTTACTGTGGCAATAATCTACTGCATTTATCAGCTGCTGAAAGTACTTCCTTGGCTCTTCTTCTCTGATCAGCTTTCCCAACTTGCCCTGCAACTCTCACAAAAGTACACTTATGACACTCCATTAAAAGCAATGAAATTAATTTCAATTGAATGAATTTAGATTAAAGAGACCAAGAAAACAAACAAATTCCAACCATTCAAAAAGGCCAAGGTAGTCAATATCTTTTTAAAGTGGTCCACCAAAAATAAATAAAAGGGACCACCCATGAGCCCACAGTAGATTGACACTCCACGCAAGTGATGCATGTACCACCAAATCATCGAACTTGGACCATTCACTATGCTCGCCCCACTATTCATGGGCCACCATAAAAATAAAATACACACACTGGTAGGGCCGCACACGAACCGAGTTAGCTCGGTTAGCTCGCTCGACTCGATTCGCCTCGGTTCGAAACTGAGTTCAAGCCAAGTCGAGCTGATTTTTTTAGCTTAAAAAAATTTCGAACCAAGTTCGAGCTTGCCCGAGCTCAACTCGACTTGGATTGAACCCCAACTCGAATCGAATGAGTTTGGTGACTCGGTTACTTTGATATTGATTTGTTTACTAAGTGTTTAATGAAATGACTCAACAAAGTGTCGGCTGGTAATAAGGAAGGTATGTATATGAAACAAATACCTTTTTTTCTTGATTTTGATGTTGCCTACAAGGTGTTTGATGAAATACCTGTAAACTGTTACTGTTGTTATACATACAGTAAGATATTGAAAGTGCACTCCATGTGTTTATGAAAATGTCGCACAGGCTTGATCTTAGCTCGAACTGGCCTAAGCTGCTGACCGAACCAAGCTGAGTTGGCCAGTCAGGTTCGAGGACTGAACTGGGGTCAGCTAGTGGCCGAGCTAAGTCGAGCTATGCCAAGCTCAACTCGGTTTGACTTGTGTACACCACTACACACTGGTAGGAGTATGCTAACCTTGCACACATTGGCCTCCCTTTTCATAACCATCAGTTTTCTAAGCCCATATCAGTATGGTTGTGGTCAAATAGATATGTTATCCCAAGTAGACTCTACCAAATGTAATATTCATATTAATTACGTTGTTGATCTTCCGGATGATATGGCAATCTCACAGACTTTCAACGTTGCGGACCTGACCGAGTATCATGAACCAAAGCAGGATGAGAACTCAAGGACAAGTTCTTTTGAAGTAGAGGGGACTGACGTAGAGCGGGTCACGGACAATTTTATGGCCGAGATAGATCAGAAAAGACCCGGTGGACGATAGAAGTGATCCGGACCGTCAGACCTTAAATTGGGCGTATCTCGCAATTCAAAATGAGTTATTCGACGTACCATATATGATTTTGGGGTACGACGAGATACTTTAGCCACTCAACCCTGCTATGCTAGGTTGTGCATATTGAATTTGTGAAATACCACCAGATCAGCGATCGAATTCCCATTTTATTTTCGTTTTTACTATTTATAGTAAGTTTTAGTTTAAGTATAACTCTTCATCCGTTGGCCTTTAGGAGTCGCGCCCAACATGAAAAGTGCTTAGAATAATTAGGAGAACGTCGTGGTTCGGCCAAATAGGACACTTACTATTTTTGGCCGAAAACCTCGCACATTAGTAGGCATCATGGCCGTCTATAAATAGTAAGTTTACTGTTTATAGTTAGTTGCGAATTCTAAGAGTTTTAGTTGGAGTTTGATTCCGAAACTTCTCTGATGGCTTAGTATCCCCATTTAAAGGATCATGAACTCATTTATTTCATTCATCAATCAAATTACGAATTTTATAGAATTTATTTCTATTTACTTGCTTTTTCCGTATGGATTCGAGAAGTCTTTGTGAGGAGTTCAGAGAAGCTTCGTAGATTCGAAGTAATTATTCTTGAAGAAGGTGGTGATCGACCTCATCACGTTCATCCCTACATCAAGAGCCCACTTCACCTTGTATCCATGATGTAATGTGGAAGCTAGGCTTAGGCCTTTTAGATGGATGGGATTAACTTTACTCTATTTCTAAACACTGATAATCAAACATGAACGGGTATCATTGGTCATGATCATTCAAGGAAGGCAGCATCAAGTGTACCATTTCCCATCTCTATCTTATAAATGCCATAGTCCATTTTTCTTCAAATGGAACACTTCCACATGCAACACTGTGCATATACATGCGTGACTTTGATAGCACTGGCCATTAGATGTGGGTCCCAACATGCTTTAATTTTCAAATGCTCTTAAAATTCCTAACACAACAATCTCACCAGGTCAAGCCTGCAGGTCAAGCACGTGGTACCGGTCTGACTTTTGGGCATGGCCATCAACATAGTGGGACCCACCTGACAGGCAGCTTGGACCTTGCGCATGTGTTACACATTAGCAGATGTTATGTCGTGTAGGTGAGCTGCCTTGTACCCAGGTGTGGGCTTGGCAAACCTCATGTTTCTAGATTTCATTGTCTGTATAGAACGGCGGAAACTCACCCAGTGCACTAGTGACCCACATGCATGTCAATCCACACCGTCCAAATCATGGGACCCATTGTGGATAGAGAAAATCCACAAAAATCAATTTGATCAGATGATCTTAACCATTTAACACAAGCTATTGACTTTGAGACTACAGACTACTTTGTTTTTAACCATCCATTTGATGGACACTAACTGCACATGATCTTTTTAACCATCCATTTGAGCCATAGATCTGGATTTCGGGGAGAAACCCTCTGTGATTTGGGGAAGAAACCCTCTGTTTCACTAGTGGATTTTCACTAGACGGGTGATGGTTGCATAGCCACAAGGAAGATAGTTGCACGACCACAGAGAGAGAGAGAGAGAGAGAGAGAGAGACTTTCGGTAGGTTATTGCAGGGGAGGAGAGAAGAGAGGAGAGGGTTTTGGTAGAAAAGAGGTGGGAGAAGAAGGCGCGATGGATTTGGAAGAAGGCGCGCGTTTTGGACATTTGGGGATAGGGCGCCGTTTTGGATTCGGGGTTAGGGCACGCGTTTTGGGTTTTTTTTTTTTTAATTTCAAATCAGCGGTGGTGGCCCGTTTTGTACACGGGCGGCCACGTAAAAACGCCCCTCGTTTCATCTACAGTGGCGGTTTGTTGTGGCCGCCTGTGATAAAAGCGCCCCTAATAACTATATTTTTTGTAGTGTGTTCTGCTTATGCCTACAACAGTAGTGGGTGTTTTATATGGAATGGAGAGAAAAGGCCCGATCGACAACAGAAGTGATCCGAACCGTCGGACCTTAAATCGGGCGTATCTTGCAATCCGGAATGAGTTACGTGATGTCAAATATATGATCTTAGGGTAGAACGAGCTACTTTAGCCAACCAACCCCGCTACACCGGGTTGCACAACCTGGAATTGCGAAAAACTCCTAAATCGACGGTCGTTTCCTTGTTTTAATTTCCTTTTTACTATAAATAGTAAGTTTTAGTTTGATTATAACTCTTCATCCGTCAGGCTTTAGGAGTTGCCTCCAACATGAAAAGAGCTTAGAATAATTAGGAGAACAGCTTGGTGAAGCCAAATAGGACACTTACTATTTTTGGCCGAAAACCTTACGCACTAGTAGACATCACAACCGTCTATAAATAGTAAGTTTACTATTTATAGTAAGTCGTGAATTCTAAGAGTTTTAGTTGTAGTTTGATTCTGATTTCTTTCCCATTGCTTGGTACCCCTATTTAAAGGGTTGTGAACTTGTTTTTATTCTTTTATTAATCAATTTTGAATTTTATAGAATTTATTTTCTATTTTGCTTGCTTTCTTTCTCGTGGATTCGAGAAGTATCGAAATCACATGATCTTTTTAACCATCCATTTGATGGAGACACCACTTCATTAGAAATGCTCTAAAATACCTACCCTAACTTGTTGGGGCAAGGCACTCAAACCAAAATCTGAGACCTTAAGATTGTCGTCCAGGTCGAGTAGGAGATTCTCTAACTGCACAAATTCAATTACAATAATTCAAACCTTGATTTCATCAAATTGGTAAATTTCCTCAATAAGATATTTAGGGTGTGTTCAGGCCTATCAGACATACAAAAATTCCATATTAGATATGCAGTGCACTAGTCTTATTACATGTAGTCATACGAAGGGCATGCCTACAAGCTACTACTAACCAAGTGGGGGAGAATGTGCATCAGATCCACCCCATCCATCAGGTGCGCCACCTGCCTCACCACAGTTTCACCATGAATCCTAAAGATCAGTCCAATCCAAGACTTAGGTGGGCCACACCATAGTGAGTGGTTTAACTAAAAACTCTAAATTCCCGTGGTGTGGTCCACATGAGTATGAGAGTATCCTGTTTCGGGGAACCCATCATCCTAGTGGTGTGTGTCATATGAATGGATTGGATGATGTATCCACACCACAGTGGACCCTACACATAATTTGGACCATATTAATTGACGCAAATTGCCTGCAACTCATGACGTGTCCCATGATAAAGTGTTGTGAGCGCTTGTCAAATGTGGGGCCCACAGTGAAAAGAAAACAGATTCCCTTATGTAAATTGATGATTTTGCCCTTTTCACTACCGCTCACATCTAATAGACTAATACCGGCACACACGGCACTTTTTCATTGAGCAACGTCAAGGGAACAAGAATCCCCTGCAACCCCATTCGTATCCGGTTTTAATGGTGGGACTTCCCATCTCAACTATTCCCCATGGTGCAGCCCACTGGAGTACTGGGTCGGCCTGAAATTTGGGCCCCGGTCCAAACAAAAGATGGCACACCTGATGAATGGGATGAAATCCTCTTATCCACATCAGGGAATAACATGCCCCCACATGACTACAAGTGATCAGGCAAACATTTTTAATTAGATAGAATCTTGATTTCCAAAAATTTAACAGCCAAACATAGCATTAGTAACAACATAAAAAGCATAAAAACGACCGTTTCCTTCAAATCTCTATGGCATACTCCCTTACTGTGGCAATAATCTGCTGCATTTATCAGCCGCTGAAAGTACTTCCTAGCCTCTTCTTCTCTCAGCTTTCCCTGCTTAGCCCGCAACTCTCACGAAAGTACACTTATGCCACTCCATTAAAAGCAACGAAATTAAATTCAATTGAATGAATTTAGATTAAAGAGACCAAGAAAACAAGCAAATTCCAACCATTCAAAAAGGCCAAGGCAGTCAATACCTTTTTAAATGGTCCACCATAAATAAATAAAAGGGACCACCCATGAGCCCACAGTAGATTGACACTCCACGCAAGCAATGCATGTACCATCAAATCATCGAACCGGACCATTCGCTATGTTCTCCCCACTATTCATGGGCCACCATAAAAATAAAATACACACAAACTGGTAGGGCTGTACACAAACCGAGTTAGCTCCGTTAGCTCACTCGGCTCGACTCGAAAAAGCTCGATTCGACTCGGTTCAAAACTGAGTTCGAGCCGAGTCGAGCTGATTTTTTTAGCTCGAAAAATTTCGAACCGAGTTCGAGCTTGCCCGAACTCAACTCGACTCGGATCAAACCAGTTTGGTGACTCAGTTACTTTGATATTGATTTGCTCACCAAGTGTTTGATGAAATGACTAAACTCGGCTAGTGGTAAGGAAGGTATGTATATGAAACAAATACCTTTTTTTCTTGATTTTGATGTTACCTACAAGGTGTTTGATGAAACACCTATAAACAGCTGTTGTTGTTTTACAAGCTCGATCTTGGCTCGAACTAGCCTAAGCTGCTGACCGAACTGAGCCAAGCCAAGTTCGAGCTGGGGTCAGCTAGTGGCGGAGCTGAGTCGAGCTGTGCCAAGCTCAACTTAGTTTAACTTGTGTACACCACTAGTAGGAGTATTCTAACCTTGCACGCATAGGCCTCTCTTTTCATAACCATCGGTTTTCTAAGCCCACATCAGTATGATTGTGGTCATCTGATCAAATAGACATGTTATCCCATGTAGACTCTTCCAAATGTAATATTCATATTGATTTTGTTATAGATCTTTCGGATGAAATGGCGATCTTACGAACTTTCAACGTCGCGGACCTAACCGAGTATCAAGAACTAAAGCAGGACGAGTTCTTTTAAGTGGAAGGGACTGATGTAGAGAGGGTCGTGGACAATTTCATGGCCAAGATGGATCAAAAAAGGCCCGGTCGATGACAGAAGTGATCCGGACCGTTAGACCTTAAACTGGGCATATCTCACAATCCGGAATGAGTTATTCGGGTAGGACGAGCTACTTTAGCCACCCAACCTTGCTATGTTGGGTTGCGCACACCAAATTTGCAAAATATCTCCATATCAACGGTCGAATTCCCATTTTATTTTCATTTTTACTATTTATAGTAAGTTTTATTTTTCAATATAACTCTTCATCCGTTGGACTTTAGGAGTTGTGCCCAACATGAAAAGTGCTTAGAATAATTAGGAGATCATCGTGGTTCAGCCAAATAGGACACTTACTATTTTTGGCCGCAAACCTTGCCTACTAGTAGACATCACAACCGTCTATAAATAGTAAGTTGACTCTTTATAGTAAGTTGCGAATTCTAGGAGTTTTAGTTGGAGTTTGATTCCGAAACTTCTCTCTGGCTTAGTATCCCTATTTAAAGGGTTGTGAACTTGTTTATTTTATTCATCAATCAAATTATGAATTTTATAGAATTTATTTCTATTTTTTTGCTTGTTCCTCGTGAATTTGAGAAGTCTGTATGAGGAGTACAGAGAAGCTTTGTGGATTCGAAGTAGTTATCCTTGAGGAAGGCGGTGATCGACCTCATCACATTCATCCCTGCGTCAGGGGCCCACTTCACCTTGTATCCATGATGTAATGTGGAAGTTGGGCTTAGGCCTTTTAGATGGATGGGATTAACTTTGCTCTATTTCTAAACACTGATAATCAACTGGCTACATGAATGGGTATCATTGGTTGTGATCATTCAAGGAAGGCAGCATCAAGTGTCCCATTTCGCATCTCTTTTTCTTCTTTTTTTTAAATAAATGCCATCAGTCCATTTTTCTTCAAATGGAACACTTCCACATGCAACATGGCACATATACATGCATGACTTTGACAGTAGCCATTAGATGTGGGTTCCAAGATGCTTTAATTTTCAAATGCTGTTGGATTTCGTAGAACAACAATCTCACCAGGTCAAGCCATCAGGTCAAGCACGTGGTACCATTTATTTATGCGAAAGAGTCCTTGCAATTATTTTATTTTATTTTTAAATTTTTTTATTATTACTAGAGTTTATAAATTATAGTTAGCAAACAGTACGAGTTACAAAATAGGATGACAAAGTGTCACAATTACCTGATCTGGTGTGGCAATGGATTATAAGATGGGTGGGCAATTGATCTAGATAATTTACAATTAACTAACAGCTTTGAAAGATACACATCAGTGTTCCCACAAAAACCAATGGTTTGCATCTCATCCCCATTGTTTCCTGTGATGTGACCCACTTTGAATTGTAGATTTGGTTGGTTTTTTGTCCCATGCCCCAAATCCAAGACTTAAACTAGTGGACAGGAGTGGATGTTATAACTTTGGGTGCAGATTAAGTACTACCCTTGCTATTCCGGGCTCAGGACAGGCGAAAGCTCCAAGAAGCTATCAAGGTGCCACATTATGTTTGGATTTTATCCACACCATCCATCCATTTTCTCATATTATTTTAGATTATTAGCCTAAAAATAAGATATTTCTCCTCTTCAATTCAACAGTTATGGTAGCCAAAGCGTTGTCGTGTGGGTCTTTCAAATCCTTCGTACTTCTATATTCTTGCAACCATTCATCTTCTTTGGACCTCCATTCTACTTTTGGCCTTCTTAACAGCACCCTATCTTTCCACTCGACTGATTTTCTCTAGATTGGACTTCCCGGAAAAATGTATTTACAAAACTGGACAAAGAACTCCCATAAGCCTCACCCATGCAAACAATGCAAAAATTCGTCGGAAACTTCTTTGAGTTCAAACCATGTGTTGTGCCTGGGTTTTGGATTAGGTTGTTTTTGAACCCTGGTTTTCATCTGCTCATTTAATGAGAGAAGACTCAAAGGAGGTAATTGGTCTGGGTGATTTACAATTGACTAGCACCTTTGATGAAAGATACACATCAAAGTGTCTCCACACACAAATCTATAGTTGGTATCCAATTTCCCTTGTTTCCTGTGATGAGGTCCACTTGAGTTATGGATCTAGTTGGTTTTTCCTCCGTGGGACCCAAATCCAGCACATAACCTAATGGACAGAGTGGATGTTACATATATAACATAATGGCCCCACAAAGCTTTAAGAGTCACATGTGTAAATTACACGAGTCACTTATCAAAGTAGCCACCATTTTTCCAGATGCTTTACCTTACAAGTCGTATAAATTACAGGAGCCACTCATCAGAGTAGTCACCATTTTTCCAAATGCCTTGTATTACAAGTCAGGTCAACAGAGTAGTCACCATCTTATAGATGTCTTACCTCACAAGCAACAAGGCCGGTCTAACCAGATATTGACATGAAAATGAAAGACTGATAGAATTGATCACCGGTCTCCACACTTTTAGGCAGGTGTGCCCATTTCATTATTAGGATGGGCATATTCTTTAAGGCAATGCATTTGCACGGTCAGGATTGCTGGATCAGCTGCTCAATCTCTTTAGCCATGGAAAGGTACTTACATTCATTAGCCACTTTATGGGCCCCACTTTTATATTAACTTTTCAAGTTACTATTTTGGCCTGATGGTCATGAAAGAATTTTAAATTATTAACATATTGAACCACTCACCACCTCATAAACTCTATTATCTTCCCCTCCACTATTGAGTCTTCAAGTTGCAAAGATGTCTTTTTCATCATTTAATCCAAGTCTGCTTTAAGTCGGTCATGATAGTGTGAATGCTATTAAGGTAAGGACCATATTAAAAAGTATCTAACATCCATTTATCACATTGTGGGCTACTCTTTTTTCTTGTTGTATTGTGTGTTTTGTGTTCACATTACTAATCCTAAGGCTAGATAAGAGGCTTGTGTCGAGTTGGCAGCCAAATCAAACTTCCACAACTTCTATCATAAATCCCCATTAGCTCTTTAAATTATTACCTCCTTTTGGGAAGAAAAAGATCGTACAAAGCACAATCAGTAAAATGTATTAAGCAAAACACGGGCTAGAATTTTTAATCCACGCCTAACCTTAGCTCCTAAGGAGAAGCTTAGCTCCCATAAACAAAGAGGACTAGGCTTAAACTTATTATGTATTTGGGTTGTGAGGCCATGCTGAATCATATATCAAGCTTAATTATTGTATATAGTATGTGTTTATAACTATGTTTGGTGTAGAATATTATAACCACCATCTTAAATAGGTTATTGCTCAAATTAGACTCATCCAACAATCCTAATCATCTGATTCGTGCCTTCAAATGGACCACCGAAAGGAATCTTGTGTGTGACTTTGGATTGTTAAATTGACATGCTAATCCCCTAAATGTTGCTTCCAATTGGATTATTGACATTGTCCACAACATGTCCATCAATCCAACTATTAACATTAGTTAATCAAATTGAGTTTTGGTTATGTTCCATACAAAATGCGGCCAAGTAATTGGATGGTCCAGATCAAGTGCATCTCTTATATGCTATAGAAAGTATTGAATTTTCATGTGTGGTTCATTTACCATTAACTACATTGGTTGAAAATAAGTATTATGTTTTATTTTAATTCGGTCAAGAACACCTTTATTTGAGATGTCTGCAACTAGAGCCTTCTAAACTATGCCTCGTGTGAAATGATCATCTCTACCTTTTTTTAGTGTCTCTGTACAAGTTCGGCTAAAAATCTATTGTGACTTGTCCCCACTACAAAGCAGAATGAGAACTCGAGGACGAGTTCTTTTGAAGTAGAGGGGACTAATGTAAAGTGGGTCGTGGACAGTTTTATGGCCAAGATGGATCAGAAAAGGCCCAGTTGACGAAAGAAGTGATCCGGACTGTTAGACCTTAAATCGGGCATATCTCACAATCCGGAATAAGTCATTCGACATACCATATATGATTTTGGGGCAGGACAAGCTACTTTAGCCACCCAACCCACTACGCCAGGTTGCGCACACTGAATTTGCAAAATACACGGTCGAATTCCCGTTTTATTTTCGTTTTTTCTATTTATAATAAATTTTAGTTTCAGTATGACTCTTCATCCGTTGGGCTTTAGGGGAGTTGCACCCAACATGAAAAGTACTTAGAATAATTAGTAGAACGTCGTGGTTTGGCCAAATAGGATACTTACTATTTTTGGCCGAACCGAAAACCTTGCGCGCTAGTAGACATCATGACCGTCGATAAATAGTAAGTTTACTATTTATAGTAAGTTGTGAATTCTAGGAGTTTTAGTTGGAGTTTGAATCCAAAACTTCTCCCATGTCTTAGTATCCCTATTTAAAGGGTTGTGAACTTGTTTATTTCATTCATCAATCAAATTACAAATTTTATAGAATTATTTCTATTTTCTTACTTTTTCCTCAAAGCTTCAAGAAGTCTCTGTGAGGAATTCAGAGAAGCTCTGTGGATTCAGAGTAGTTATCCTTGAGGAAGATGTATTCGACCTCATCACGTTCATCCCTGCGTCAACTAGCATGAATAAATTGATAGGGGTTTCGACGTACATGACTTGCTACTCGTCAATCATTTGCCTCTCTTTTCACGTGTGGGGTTTACATTTTAATAAATGGAGGTTTTTCCATGGTCACCATTTGCACAGCTTTTTACACTAGAATGAATAAATTGATAAGGGGTCGACATGCATGATTTGTTATTCATCAATCCTTTGTCTCTCTTTTCCTATAGGGGTCCACATTTTGATAGATGATCTTTCAATGGTCACCATCAACATAGTTTTCTACGCTATCTAGCATGAATAAATCGATATAGGGTTCAATGTACATGACCTACTTCTTGTCTATACTTTGCCTTAGATGAAGATTTTTCCTTAGGCACCATCCGCACAGCTTCCTACTCTAGTATGAATAAGTTGAAACAGGGTTCAACATGCATGGCTCACTTGTTAATCCTCATTTGCTCTCTTTTCACGTTACATGCCTTTGGAAGAGTGGCTTTAAAGTCTATGCTTATGCTAGAGATGTCCTTTTCAATACTTGTCCTATGTGACCCTTTCTAAGGCTACTCACGCAAGTATAACTATAGGTCCCATTATCCCTAGGTCGGCAAGATGTGATCCATTCATTCCATAAGCTTCACCGTGTAGAAACTGGAGTCTGAATTTTACATCAGATGGATCATGTGATGGAGAGTTTTATTGTCTTGAAAAAAAAAAGTGTAACCATAGAGAGCCTTCTATGTAATCAGTTTCTTTCTTTTTTCTTTTCTTTTTGTCATTATTATTATTATCTTATTCACATCACCTGCCATGCATTGTTGCAGCGAATACAAATGGGGTAACATTTTAAGATGGTAGAAGTGTTTGAGGCCCACATTTTGTCAAAATCCATCAATTTTATTTCAGTCGTACCTCTATACAGAAGTATATAGGATGAGATTGCCTATGTTACACTTAGGCTCGAGTCTTAGTCATCAAATAGCAACTGTAGGATTAAATCCAGATTTGAGATTAACCGTTTAAAGCGCGCAGTCGCTAAAATCAGTTAGTTTTGATATTTAAAGCTTTACAAAAGAACAAAAAA
Source organism: Magnolia sinica (assembly GCF_029962835.1). Taxonomy (NCBI): domain Eukaryota; kingdom Viridiplantae; phylum Streptophyta; class Magnoliopsida; order Magnoliales; family Magnoliaceae; genus Magnolia; species Magnolia sinica. The sequence goes on from NC_080581.1 coordinate 82,603,084, forward strand.
AAGAAATAGATTTCCCACATGGGTGTTGGTAAGATAGTGTCCCATATGTGGTGGTTCATCTCTACTTGCATTTTAGATGTGATCAGAACTAGTAGTGGGATTTCACCACTTATGAGTTTCGAACCCAAGACCTCATGTTGAAACTCCTAAGAGTTTACCACTCGCGCAAGCACTCAAAGTCTACCACTCGGATCTCATGTTGGATTAATATTTATACACAATCATTCATATTCATACACAATCACCAGTTCAACAAACTTATCTTAAGATGGCCCATCACATAAAAAAGTGGGGAGAGTGATACCTACCAATAAAAACTTCTAAGGGTCACAAAAGTTATCAACTAAACTGATAGTTGTGTTTACCCTTCTTTCATGTCTACGTTAATGCATTAACAGGTTGGGTCTCAAATAAACATCACGGTGGACATTAGGAAGGTTTCAACTGTGAGCCTCACTCTCCCAGCTGTTTTCTGTAGTGGGTCCACTCCAGCTTTGGATTCACCCCATTCTTTGAATCATGCCCTAAAATGATCTCTCCAAAATGGATGGACGGTATGGATACAACACATGCATCATGGTGTTGCTCACAAAACTTTGGCAACGTCACTTTAGCAGCTAGTCTTGCTACTCAGCCACAGAGTTGCAAGTGCAAATATGAAACATGGTGTGAGATCTGAGCATTCAATGACGCTGGAACTTCTCCCTATAGAATCAGACAATGTGGGGAGCGGATTAGGTGAGCCCCGAATCCACCGCGAGATGGGTGGGACTCGGGGCCTACTATGATGTGCGTGACTACATCCATGCCATCCATCCGTATTGAAATCTCATTTTAGGGCATGATAATAAAAAAATGAAGCAAATCCAAATCTCAGGTGGACAGAGTGGTAATCGACTATTAAAAAAATTTTGCGGGACACAGAAGTTTTGGATCAAACTCATATTCGTAGGGTCTCTTCAACCAACCAGATCTTTGTGGCTTTATTAACAGGTTGGATGGGAAATAAAATACAAAGTAAATTGAAATTTATTCTTACATGGCTATTCATTTATTTTGCCATGATGTGTCTCACCTAAGGTGTGAATTTAGGTGGTTTCTATGCCAGCAGATTTAAACATTGGAGCACATCTGATGGAATTACCCTGCGTGCGTGACAAAACAGGAACACGTGTGAGATTAGAGACGCTGTAATTGTGTTGATGCCTTGTTTCAAAAACTCGAGCCCATATTGTCCGTCCCCTTCATTTCTTCTTTCTTCGCTGTACGATCATCTAAGAGGTCCAACGTTAGATCTATGGCTGGGATGATATCAAAAGGCTGTACAAATTGAAAAAATATGGAACCTAAAGTAAAGTGCCCAAATAACCAATCTAGATGGCTGAAAAGGCCAAATCGATTCGTAAACATTGCCGGCCCCACCATCCAGAGATTAGAGAATCTGAGCCGTAGATTGATGTAGACCAGTTATCTGGTTCACCGATTGTATGAGCCTTATAAGATAACATGGTTCAATCCATCAGATTTGGGAGGATGGTCTGGTTTCATCAGTGGTGGGGCCCATCGCAGAAGGTCTGGATCAATCCATGATGGACCGCAACTAAAAAAATAGCAAAACAGGAAATGAACAAAATTATGAAATAAAAAAGCAAAACATAAAAAATAATAATAATAATAATAAAGGACGAAGGAAATAAAAAAATAAAAATAAAATACCTTAGCAACGGTACTGACCGCGTAATGAGTGGTCCTCATCTCTCACACGTGTGCATCTTTTTATTGGGCAGAGAAGTGAAAACCCCCCCTCCCCCTCGCCTATATAATTCTTCCCCGCCTATTGTCTTCATACACCATCACAAATACTCCAAACCAAATCAAATGGATCGCCTCCCTCTCTCCTCTCTCACTAATAAACCCTTTCCATTTTCAATCTTCTTCTCCATTCTCCCTTCCTTATTTAGCTTTCTCTTATTCTCTTCCCTCCTTTTCTCTTCATCTTTTGTCTTTGCCAGTGTCAGTAACAGTAAGACATTGTCAATGCAACACTAATGCATTGAAGACCACTTCTCTGCTTTGCTCCACTTGAAACAGGGCTTTTACTTCCTCAAGTACAACACCACTAGACTCTCCTCTTGGAATCCTGATAACAGGGATTGTTGCTCTTGGGAAGGCATCACGTGCGATAGTGCCACTGGTCACGTGACCAATCTCGACCTCAGCGAGCTCAATATCTACGGTCGGATTGATTTTGTAAGCCTCTTTCGTCTTCAGAGCCTTCAGAAGCTCAACCTCGCTTCCAATGAATTCGATGGCTCTCCAATCCCATCTGGGTTTGAGCAGCTCACCAGTTTGACCCATCTCAACCTCTCTTCTTTGAATTTTTATGGCCAAATCCCGTTGGAAATCTCCCGCTTGACCACTTTGGTGTCCCTCGATCTATCTTACAATCAAATCCATGCTCTGAAACTCGAAAACCCGAACATTGGAGCATTCGTCCAAAATCTATCGAGTCTGAGAGAACTCCATCTCGATTCGGTAAGCATCTCAGCGCAGGGTAGCGAGTGGGGCCTGGCCTTATCCTCTGCACTCCCTTTTCTCCGCAAGTTGAGCTTGAGTGGCTGTGGTCTTTCAGGCCCCATCCATTCTTCCCTTTCCAAGCTCCATTTCTTATCTGAACTCTACCTCGGTGGAAACAATCTCTCTTCAGCCATACCCAAGAGTATTTTCATGCTACCAAACCTACAAACGCTGGATGTAGGATACAATCCACTTCTGACGGGTGAAATCCCTTCAAACAATACTCTCCGGGAGTTGTCCCTATCCGACACTGGATTTTGTAGCAACCTACGGGATTCATTCACTAATTCCAAACTGCTGACAATGATCCACCTTAGCCATTGCAAACTAGCCGGCCAATTTCCATCATGGCTTGTGAAGCTCGAGAAACTCATGTATTTGGATCTTTCATACAATGGTTTCAGCGGACCATTGCCATCATGGCTTGTGAAGCTCAAGAAACTCATGCATTTGGATCTTTCATACAATGGTTTCAGCGGACCATTGCCATCATGGCTTGTGAAGCTCGAGAAACTCATGCATTTGGATCTTTCATACAATGGTTTCAGCGGACCATTGCCATCATGGCTTGTGAAGCTCGAGAAACTCGGGCATTTAGATCTTTCAAACAATGGTTTCAGCGGATCATTGCCCTCATGGCTTGTGAAGGTGGACAAACTCGTGTTTTTGTATCTTTCATCCAATAATTTCAGCGGTCCAATCCCTTCTTCCTATGGCAACAAGTTTCAAAATCTTCAATGGCTCATCGTTGACAATAATTCACTTAGTGGGACCATCCCATCATCATTGTTTTCACTCCCATCGCTGAAAAGGTTGTATCTTCAAGATAACCAATTTAGTGGTCAACTTGGCGAGTTCAACAACCCATCCTCTTCTCTGCTAAAGTCAATCAACTTGGATAACAACAAGTTGGAGGGGCCTATTCCGATGTCCATCTTTGAACTCACAAAGCTTGAATAACTTTCTCTTTCATCAAACAATTTCAATGTTGATGCGGACCTTGGCTTATTCCAAAACCTTAAGAACCTCTGGCTCTTGGATCTTTCATATAACAACTTCTCATACCATGATGGCAGAAGCAATTCAACATCCATGTCCTTCCCCCAGATTCAATTTTTGCTCTTAAGATCTTGTAACATTAGTAAATTTCCAGACATCCTAAGAAACCAAGAGAGTATTCACTATTTGGATCTTTCTAGCAATATAATCAATGGTGAAATACCCAACTGGATATGGAATGTTGGAAATCTAAGTTTGTATTATTTGAATCTTTCTCATAATGCTTTGGAGGGATTAGAGTTACCGTTTCCTCATCTTTCCTTAAGTTCGTTAGAATTTCTTAACTTGAGCTTTAACAAGCTAGAAGGCTCAATCCCGATCCCACCACCGTCCACCACTATCTATTCACTTGCAAGCAATCATTTTAGTGGAGAAGCTCCCTCACATATTTGCAATTGCACTTCCTTACAATTCCTCGATCTGTCCAACAACCGCTTCAATGGTTCGATTCCACTTTGCTTGGGTGAAATCACTGATGCCCTCGTTGTTTTAAATCTCAGAGGAAATGCATTTCATGGAACCTTAATTCAAACATTCAAAGAGGGTTGCAATCTAAAAACACTTGATCTCAATGGAAATCAATTGGAAGGGCAGGTGCCAAAGTCTTTGGCCAAGTGCAAGATGTTAGAGGTGTTAAACCTTGGAAATAATCAAATACATGACACCTTCCCTTTTTGGTTGGAAAATTTGTCTCAGTTGCGTGTTCTCATCCTGAGATCTAACAACTTTCATGGCAGTGTTGGACACCCGCTAAAAAATCTTATTTTTCCAATGTTACAAATCTTCGACCTATCTTTCAATAGCTTCACGGGAAGCTTGCCATCAAATATGTTCAGGAGCTGGAATGTAATGAAGGAGGACAAATCCCAACTTATGGTCCTTGGAAAAACGTTAAGCAGTGGGATGTACTATCAAGACAGAGTGACTGTAGTGTCCAAAGGGCTACAAATGGAAGTAGTAAAGATTCTTATTGCCTTCACCTCAATAGATCTTTCAAATAATGGCCCCACAAAGCTTTAAGAGTCACATGTGTAAATTACATGAGTCACTCATCAAAATAGCCACCATTTTTCCAGATGCTTTACCTTACAAGTCGTATAAATTATGGGATCGACTCATCAGAGTGGTTGTCATTTTTCCAAATGTCTTGTATTATAAGTCAGGTCAACAGAATAGTCACCATCGTGTAGATGCCTTGCCTCACAAGCAACAAGGCCGGTCTAACCAAATATTGACATGAAAACGAAAGACTGATAGAATTGATCGCCGGTCTCCACACTTTTAGGCAGGTGTGCCCATCTCATTATTAGGATGGGCCTATTCTTTAAGGCAATGCATTTGCATGGTCAGGATTGCCGGATCAGCAGCTCAATCTCTTTAACCATGGAAAGGTACTTACATTCATTAGCCACTTTATGGGCCCCGCTTTTATATTGACTTTTCAAGTTACTATTTTGGCCTGATGGTCATGAAAGAATTTTAAATTATTAACATATTAAACCACCCACCACCTCAAAAACTCTATTATCCTCCCCTCCACTATTGAGTCTTCAAGTTGCAAAGATGTCTTTTTCATCATTTAACCCAAGTCTGCTTTAAGTCGGTCATGATAGTGTGAATGCTATTAAGGTAAGGACCATATTAAAAGGTATCTAACATCCATTTATCATGTTGTGGGCTACTCTTTTTTCTTGTTGCACCGTATGTTTTGTGTTCACATTACCAATCATAAGGCTAGATAAGGAGGCTTGTGTTGAGTTGGCAGCCAAATCAAACTTCCACAACTTCTATCATAAATCCCCATTAGCTCTTTTAATTATTACCTCCTTTTGGGAAGAAAAAGATTGCACCAAGCACAATCAATGAAATGTATTAAGCAAAACATAGGCTAGAATTTTTAATCCACACCTAACCTCAACTCCTAAGGAGAAGCTTAGCTCCCATGAACAAAGAGGACTAGGCTTAAACTTATTATGTATTTGGGTTGTGGGGCCATGTTGGATCATATATCAAGCTTAATTATTGTATATAGTATGTGTTTGTAACCATGTCTTATGTAGAATATTATAACCACCATCTTAAATAGGTTATTGCTCAAATTAGACTCATCCAACAATCCTAACCATCTGATTCGTGCCTTCAAATGGACCACCGAAAGGAATCTTGTGTGTGACTTTGGATTGTTAAATTGACATGCTAACCCCCTAAATGTTGCTTCCAATTGGATTATTGACATTGTCCACAACATGTCCATCAATCCAACTATTAACATTAGTTAATCAAATTGGGTTTTGGTTATGTTCCCAAATGCGACCAAGTAATTGGATGGTCCAGATCAAGTGCATCTCTTATATGCTATAGAAAATATTGAATTTTCATGTGTGGTTCATTTACCATTAACTGTATTAGTTGAAAATAAGATTTATGTTTTGTTTTAATTCTGTCAAGAACACCTTTATTTGAGATGTCTACAATTGGGGCCTTCTAAAGTATGCCTCATGTGAGATGATCCTCTCCACCTTTTTTTGGTGTCTCTGTACAACTTCGGCTTAAAATCTATTGTGACCTGTCCCCACTACAAAGCAGGATGAGAACTCGAGGACGAGTTCTTTTGAAATGGAGGGGACTGATGTAAAGTGGGTCGTGGACAGTTTCATGGCCAAGATGGATCAGAAAAGGCCTAGTTGACGACAGAAGTGATCCGGACTGTTAGACCTTAAATCGGGCATATCTCACAATCCGAAATAAGTCATTCGACGTACCATATATGATTTTGGGGCAGGACAAGCTACTTTAGCCACCCAACCCATTACGCCAGGTTGCGCACACTGAATTTGCAAAATACACGATCGAATTCCCATTTTATTTTCGTTTTTACTATTTATAATAAGTTTTAGTTTCAGTATGACTCTTCATCCGTTGGGCTTTAGGAGTTGCACCCAACATGAAAAGTACTTAGAATAATTAGTAGAAAGTCGTGGTTTGGCTAAATAGGACACTTACTATTTTTGGCCGAAAACCTTGCGCACTAGTAGACATTACCACCGTCGATAAATAGTAAGTTTACTATTTATAGTGAGTTGTGAATTCTAGGAGTTTTAATTGGAGTTTGAATCAGAAACTTCTCCCATGTCTTAGCATCCCTATTTAAAGGGTTGTGAACTCGTTTATTTCATTCATCAATCAAATTACGAATTTTATAGAATTATTTCTATTTTCTTACTTTTTCCTCGTTGATTTAAAAAGTCTCTGTGAGGAGTTTAGAGAAGCTTTGTGGATTTAGAGTAGTTATCCTTGAGGAAGATGTAATCAACCTCATCACGTTCATCCCTGTGTCAACTAGCATAAATAAATTAACAGGGGGTTCGATGTGCATGACTTGCTACTCGTCAATCATTTGCCTCTCTTTTCACGTGTGGAATCCACATTTTGATAAATGGAGGTTTTTCCATGGTCACCATTTACACAGCTTTGTACACTAGAATGAATAAATTGATAAGGGGTCGACATGCATGATTTGCTATTTGTCAATCCTTTGCCTCTCTTTTCCTATAGGGGGTCTACATTTTGATAAATGATCTTTCACTGGTCACCATCTACATAGCTTTCTACACTATCTACCATGAATAAATCGATATAGGGTTCAATGTACATGACCTACTTCTTGTCTATACTTTTCCTTAGATGAAGATTTTTCCTTGGGCACCATCCGCACAGCTTCCTACTCTAGTATGAATAAGTTGAAACAGGGTTCAACATGCATGGCTCACTTGTCATCAATCCTCATTTGCTCTCTTTTAACGCTACATGCCTTTGGAAGAGTGGCTTTAAAGTCTATGCTCATGCTAGAGATGTCCTTTTCAATACTTGTCCTATGTGACCCTTTCTAAGGCTACTCACGCAAGTAGAACTATAGGTCCCATTATCCCTAGGTCGGCAAGATGTGATCCATTCATTCCATAAGCTTCACCGTGTAGAAACTGGAGTCTGGATTTTACATCAGATGGATCATGTGATGGAGTGTTTTTTTGTCTTGAAATAAAAAAGTGTAACCATACAGAGCCTTCTATGTAATCAGTTTCTCTCTTTTTCTTTTCTTTTTGTCATTATTATTATTATCTTATTCACATCATCTGCCATGCATTGTTGCAGCGAATACAAATGGGGTAACATTTTAAGATGGTAGAAGTGTTTGAGGCCCACATTTTGTCAAAATCCATCAAGTTTTATTTCAGTCGTACCTCTATACAGAAGTATATAGGATGAGATTGCCTATGTTACACTTGGGCTCGAGTCTTAGTCATCAAATAGCAACTGTAGGATTAAATCCAGATTTGAGATTAACCGTTTAAAGCGCGCAGTCGCTAAAATCAGTTAGTTTTAATATTTAAAGCTTTACAAAAGAACAAAAAAAAGAACTAGATTTCCCACATGGGTGTTGGTAAGATAGTGTCCCATATGTGGTGGTTCATCTCTACTTGCATCTTGGATGTGATCAGATCTAGTAGTGGGGTTTCACCACTTATGAGTTTCGAACCCAAGACCTCATGTTAAAACTCAAACTCCTGAGAGTTTACCACTCGCGCAAGCACTCAAAGTCTACCACTCGGACCTCATGTTGAATTAATATTTATACACAATCATTCATATTCATACACAATCATCAGCTCAACAAACTTATCTTAAGATGGCCCATCACATAAAAAAAGTGGGGAAAGTGATACCTACCAATAAAAAATTCTAAAGGTCACAAAAGTTATCAACTAAACTGATATTTGTGTTTACCCTTCTATCTTGCCAACGGTAATGCATTAACAGGTTGGATCTGAAATAAACATCATGGTGGACGTTAGAAAGGTTTCAACTGTGAGCATTACTCTACCAACTGTTTTCGGTAGTGGGGTCCACTCCAGCTTTGGATTCACCCCATTCTTTGAATCATGCCCTAAAATGATCTCTCTGAATGGATGGACGGTATGGATACAACACATACATCATTGTGTTGCTTACAAAACTTTGGCAACGTCACTTCAGCAGCGAGTCTTGGTACTCAGCCACAAAGTTGCATGTGCAAATATGAAACATGGTGTGAGATCTGAGCATTCAATGATGCTTAAACTTCTCCCTGTAGAATCAGACAACGTGAGGAGTGGCTTAGGTGAGACCCTAATCCACCGCGAGATGGGTGGGACTCGGGGCCTACTATGATGTGCGTGACTACATCCATGCCATCCATCGCTATTGAAATCTCATTTTAGGGCATGATTAAAAAATTTAAAAAAAAATGAAGCAAATCCAAATCTCAGGTGGACAGAGTGTTAATCGACTATTAAAAAAATTTTGCGGGACACAGAAGTTTTGGATCAAACTCATATTTGTAGGGTCTCTTCAACCAACCAGATCTTTGTGGCTTTATTAACAGGTTGGATGGGAAATAAAATACAAAGTAAATTGAAATTTATTCTTACATGGCTATTCATTTATTTTGCCATGATGTGTCTCACCTAAGGTGTGAATTTAGGTGGTTTCTATGCAAGAAGATTTAAACATTGGAGCACATCTGATGGAATTACCCTGCGTGCGTGAGAAAACAGGAACACGTGTGAGATTAGAGACGCTGTAATTGTGTTGATGCCTTGTTTCAAAAACTCGAGCGCATATTGTCCGTCCCCTTATTTCTTCTTTCTTCGCTGTACGATCATCTAAGATGTCTAACGTCAGATCTATGGCTGGGATGATATCAAAAGGCTGTACAAATTGAAAAAAATCTGGCACCTAAAGTAAAGTGCCCAAATAACCGATCTAGATGGCTGAAAAGGCCAAATCGATTGGTAAACATTGCCGGCCCCACCATCCACAGATTAGAGAATCTGAGCCGTAGATTGATGTAGACCAGTTATCTGGTTCACCGATTGTATGAGCCGTATTAGATAACATGGTTCAATCCATTAGAATTGGGAGGATGGTCTGGTTTCATCAGTGGTGGGGCCCATCGCAGAAGGTCCGGATCAATCCATGATGGACCGCAACTAAAAAAATAGCAAAACAGGAAATGAACAAAATTATGAAATAAAAAGCAAAACATAAAAAATAATAATAATAATAATAAAGGACGAAGGAAAAAAAAAATTTTAAAATAAAATACCTTAGCAACGGTACTGACTGCGTAATGAGTGGTCCTCATCTCTCACACATGTGCATCTTTTTATTGGGCAGAGAAGCGGAAACCCCCCTCCTCGCGCCTATATAATTCTTCCCCAGCTATTGTCTTCATAACCATCACAAATAATCCAAACCAAATCAAATGGATCGCCTCCCTCTCTCCTCTCTTACTAATAAATACTTTCCATTTTCAGTCTTCTTCTCCATTCTCCCTTCCTTATTTAGCTTTCTCTTATTCTCTTCCCTCCTTTTCTCTTCATCTTTTGTCTTTGCCAGTGTCAGTAACAGTAAGGCATTGTCAATGCAACACCAATGCATTGAAGACCACTTCTCTGCTTTGCTCCACTTGAAACAGGGCTTTTACTTCCTCAAGTACAACACCACTAGACTCTCCTCTTGGAATCCTGATAACAGGGATTGTTGCACTTGGGAAGGCATCACGTGCGATAGTGCCACTGGTCACGTGACCAATCTCGACCTCAGCGAGCTCAATATCTACGGTCGGATTGATTTTGTAAGCCTCTTTCGTCTTCAGAGCCTTCAGAAGCTCAACCTCGCTTCCAATGAATTCGATGGCTCTCCAATCCCATCTGGGTTTGAGCAGCTCACCAGTTTGATCCATCTCAACCTCTCTTCTTTGAATTTTTATGGCCAAATCCCGTTGGAAATCTCCCGCTTGACCACTTTGGTGTCCCTCGATCTATCTTACAATCAAATCCATGCTCTGAAACTCGAAAACCCGAACATTGGAGCATTCGTCCAAAATCTATCGAGTCTGAGAGAACTCCATCTCGATTCGGTAAGCATCTCAGCGCAGGGTAGCGAGTGGGGCCTGGCCTTATCCTCTGCACTCCCTTTTCTCCGCAAGTTGAGCTTGAGTGGCTGTGGTCTTTCAGGCCCCATCCATTCTTCCCTTTCCAAGCTCCATTTCTTATCTGAACTCTACCTCGGTGGAAACAATCTCTCTTCAGCCATACCCAAGAGTATTTTCATGCTACCAAACCTACAAACGCTGGATGTAGGATACAATCCACTTCTGACGGGTGAAATCCCTTCAAACAATACTCTCCGGGAGTTGTCCCTATCCGACACTGGATTTTGTAGCAACCTACGGGATTCATTCACTAATTCCAAACTGCTGACAATAATCCACCTTAGCCATTGCAAACTAGCCGGCCAATTTCCATCATGGCTTGTGAAGCTCGAGAAACTCATGTATTTGGATCTTTCATACAATGGTTTCAGCGGACCATTGCCATCATGGCTTGTGAAGCTCAAGAAACTCATGCATTTGGATCTTTCATACAATGGTTTCAGCGGACCATTGCCATCATGGCTTGTGAAGCTCGAGAAACTCATGCATTTGGATCTTTCATACAATGGTTTCAGTGGACCATTGCCATCATGGCTTGTGAAGCTCGAGAAACTCGGGCATTTAGATCTTTCAAACAATGGTTTCAGCGGATCATTGCCCTCATGGCTTGTGAAGGTGGACAAACTCGTGTTTTTGTATCTTTCATCCAATAATTTCAGCGGTCCAATCCCTTCTTCCTATGGCAACAAGTTTCAAAATCTTCAATGGCTCATCGTTGACAATAATTCACTTAGTGGGACCATCCCATCATCATTGTTTTCACTCCCATCGCTGAAAAGGTTGTATCTTCAAGATAACCAATTTAGTGGTCAACTTGGCGAGTTCAACAACCCATCCTCTTCTCTGCTAAAGTCAATCAACTTGGATAACAACAAGTTGGAGGGGCCTATTCCGATGTCCATCTTTGAACTCACAAAGCTTGAATAACTTTCTCTTTCATCAAACAATTTCAATGTTGATGCGGACCTTGGCTTATTCCAAAACCTTAAGAACCTCTGGCTCTTGGATCTTTCATATAACAACTTCTCATACCATGATGGCAGAAGCAATTCAACATCCATGTCCTTCCCCCAGATTCAATTTTTGCTCTTAAGATCTTGTAACATTAGTAAATTTCCAAACATCCTAAGAAACCAAGAGAGTATTCACTATTTGGATCTTTCTAGCAATATAATCAATGGTGAAATACCCAACTGGATATGGAATGTTGGAAATGTGAGTTTGTATTATTTGAATCTTTCTCATAATGCTTTGGAGGGATTAGAGTTACCGTTTCCTCATCTTTCCTTAAGTTCGTTAGAATTTCTTGACTTGAGCTTTAACAAGCTAGAAGGCTCAATCCCGATCCCACCACCGTCCACCACTATCTATTCACTTGCAAGCAATCATTTTAGTGGAGAAGCTCCCTCACATATTTGCAATTGCACTTCCTTACAATTCCTCGATCTGTCTAACAACCGCTTCAATGGTTCGATTCCACTTTGCTTGGGTGAAATCACTGATGCCCTCGTTGTTTTAAATCTCAGAGGAAATGCATTTCAGGGAACCTTAATTCAAACATTCAAAGAGGGTTGCAATCTAAAAACACTTGATCTCAATGGAAATCAATTGGAAGGGCAGGTGCCAAAGTCTTTGGCCAAGTGCAAGATGTTGGAGGTGTTAAACCTTGGAAATAATCAAATACATGACACCTTCCCTTTTTGGTTGGAAAATTTGTCTCAGTTGCGTGTTCTCATCCTGAGATCTAACAAATTTCATGGCAGTGTTGGACACCCGCTGAAAAATCTTATTTTTCCAATGTTACAAATCTTCGACCTATCTTTCAATAGCTTCACGGGAAGCTTGCCATCAAATATGTTCAGGAGCTGGAATGTAATGAAGGAGGACAAATCCCAACTTATGGTCCTTGGAAAAACGTTAAGCAGTGGGATGTACTATCAAGACAGAGTGACTGTAGTGTCGAAAGGGCTACAAATGGAAGTAGTAAAGATTCTTACTGCCTTCACCTCAATAGATCTTTCAAATAACGAATTTCACGGAGGTATTCTAGAATCAATTGGGGATCTAAAGTCATTGCTCGTCCTCAATATGTCCCACAACCATTTCACAGGCCGAATTCCAACATCATTTGGGAACATAAAGGCTCTTGAGTCATTAGATATATCACAGAACAATTTATCAGGTGAGATCCCGTTGCAGCTAAACAAGTTAACGTTCCTCGCAGTGTTGAACCTTTCGCATAATCTCCTTGTAGGAAGCATACCTAAAGGTCAACAATTCGATACATTCACAAATGAATCTTTTCTAGAAAACTTGGAATTATGTGGCCCTCCACTATCGAAGAAATGCAATGACATTGAGGCTTTACTACCACTGGCACAATCGGAAAGCAAATATGATTGGAAACTCATGGCAATTGGGTTTGGAGTTGGATACAGAGTAGGAATGGGTATTCTCTTTTGGACTCTAACACTTTGGAAAAAGGGACACACAGAATACAACAAATTTATTGATAAGATGCTTTTGTCGATTTTTCCTTCTGCTAGCATTTGATGTAACAAGTGGATAAGCAGGGGTTGTGGACTTTGTTGGTAGGCAAGGCTGGTTGAAGCTCTTCAGGGTGGGGTAGGCTTTTTCTTTTCTCATCTTGTGTTTTCTTATACTGATATTTGATAGGTGAGGCCCGTTTTCCTTTTGTGGAGCCCACCTGTTATCTTTGGATTGTACACCCTCTATTCATATATACAAAAATATATAGTGTTTAAAAAAATAAAAATAAATAAGAGAGAGAGAGAGAAGAGCAAAAGATCTCAAGGGATCTGTAGCAGCAGGGAAAAAAGATGATATTTATATTTTTATATGTAATGTATCCAATTATATATCGATGGTTATATATTTTATGTTTCTGGCTCTTCATTTAATTATACTTTTGTTTCTAATGATTCCAACTAGATGCTGATGGTTACATGCATGTTTCATGCTTCTGATTCTTTGTTTCATTAGTTCCAGTATGCTACTAAACATATAGCATTAATCATTCAACTTGGCTTACTTGGGCCATGATATCTACTTTCTTTAGCCATGGAAAGGTACTTACATTCATTAGCCACTTTATGGGCCCCACTTTTATATTGACTTTTCAAGTTACTATTTTGGCCCGATGGAAATGTAAGAATTTTAAATTATTAACATATTAATCCATCCACCACCTCATCACAACTGTAGTGGGGCCCACTGAATCGCTTAATCTGAATAATCCAACGGTCAGATCTGAACTTATGATCATGTGTGGCCCACTTGATAGGAGTCTTACATATTCTTGCAACCGTTCCTCTTCCCTCGACCTCCATTCTACTTTTGGCCTTCTTGACACCACCCTATCTTTCCACTCTATCGATTTTCTCTCGCTTGGACTTCCCAGTAGAACTGCATGTACAAAACTGGATGGAGAACTCCCATAAGCCTCACCAATGTAAACAATGTAAAAATGCTTCAGAAACTTCTTTGAGTTCAAGCCATGTGTTGTGCCTGGGTTTTGGATTAGGTTGTTTCTGGACCCTGGTTTTCACTGGCTCATTTAATGAGAGAAGACTCTAAGGAGGTAATTGGCCTGGGTGATTTACAATTGACTAACACCTTTGATGAAAGATACACATCAAAGTGTCTCCATGCACAAACCTATAGTTGGTATCCAATTCCCCTTGTTTCCTGAGATGTGGTCCACTTGAGTTAAGGATCTTGTTGGTTTTTCTTCAGGGGACCCAAGTCCAGCACATAACCTGATGGACAGAGTGGATGTTACATATATGTAACATTATGGCCCCACATAGCTTTAAGAGTCACACGTGTAAATTACAGGAGCTACTCATCAAAGTAGCCACCATTTTTCCAGATGCTTTGCCTTCCAAGTCGTGTAAATTACAGGAGCCACTCATCAGAGTAGTCACCATTTTTCCAGATGCCTTGTATTACAAGTCAGGTCAACAGAATAGTCACCATCTTGTAGATGGCTTGCCTCACAAGCAACAATTTCGATCTAACCAGATATTGAGATGAAAATGAAAGACTGATAGAATTGATTGCCGGTCTCCACACTTTTAACCAGGTGTGCCCATCTCATTATTAGATGATGGGCCTGATTCTTTAAGGGCCTGCTTGGGGAGCTGTATTAGGTGGGATTTATAAGGTGGATGGAATTGCAAAAGTTACAATAAATGCATGTGTAAGGTATTGTCGGTTTATCCCATATTTTCTAATACCATGTTTGGAATGTATGCATTAAAAAATAAATTCTAGGATTTACTTTCAAATTGCATTTGGATTGAATGTGGATGTAGCAAAAATCCATCATCCATGGGATTAGGAATCTCATCTCACACTTTCCAACACAAGGCTCATTTTCCAAAGCCTATAAAGTTAATTTTAATCCCATCTCACATTCCTTCCAAACATGTCATCCCGAATTTCAATGTAGGATTAGTAATGCAATCCCATTTAATACAACTTAATACCACTGTCCAAACACTCTACATCCAGAGAAATCAAAAGAGGATTTACCATTTGGTTCTTTCCAACAACAGAATCAATGGTGAAATACCCAATTGGATACGGAATGTTGGAAATGAGAGTTTGTCTTATTTGAATCTTTCTCATAATGCTTTGGAGGGATTAGAGTTACCGTTTCCTTATCTTTCCTTACATTCGTTGGCATTTCTTGACTTGAGCTTTAACAAGCTAGAAGGCTCAATCCCGATCCCACCACCGTCCACCACATTCTATTCACTTGCAAGCAATCATTTAATGGAGAAATTCCCTCGCATATTTGCAATTGCACTTCCTTACAATTCCTCGATCTGTCTGACAACCGCTTCAGTGGTTCGATTCCACTTTGCTTGGGTGAAATCAGTGATGCCCTCACTGTTTTAAATCTCGGAGGAAATGCATTTCATGGAATCTTGATTCAAACATTTAAAGAGGGTTGCAATATAAAAACACTTAATCTCAATGGAAATCAATTGGAATGGCAGGTGCCAAAGTCTTTGGCCAAGTGCAAGATGTTGGAAGTGTTAAACCTTGGAAACAATCAAATACATAACACCTTCCCTTTTTGGTTGGAAAATTTGTCTCAATTGTGTGTTCTCATCCTGAGATCCAACAAATTTCATGGCAGCGTTGGACACCTGCTAAAAAATCTTACTTTTCCAATGTTACAAATCTTCAACCTATCTTCTAATAGCTTCACAGGAAGCTTGCCATCAAATATGTTCAGGAGCTGTAAGGTAATGAAGGAGGACAAATCTCAGCTTATGGTCCTTGGAAAAAGGTTAAACAGTGGGTTGTACTATCAAGACAAAGTGACTTTAGTCTGGAAAGGGCTACAAATGGAAGTGGTAAAGATCCTTACTGCATTCACCTCAATAGATCTTTCAAATAACAAATTTCACAGAGGTATTCCAGAATCAATTGGGGATCTAAAGTCATTGCTCGTGCTCAATATGTCCCACAACCATTTCACAGGACAAATTCCAACATCATTTGGGAACATAAAGGCTCTTGAGTCATTAGATATATCACAGAATAATTTGTCAGGTGAGATCCCATTGCAGCTAAACAAGTTAAAGTTCCTCGCAATGTTGAACCTTTCGCACAACCTCCTTGTAGGAAGCATACCTAAAGGTCAACAATTCAATACATTCACAAATGAATCTTGTTGAGGGTCAAATATTGCATATTAGACCCCAGTTATTACCTGGATCTACAGCATTAATACTGTTTAATGGCTGATTTAATCGTGTTTGTGATGCAGAGTGTACTTACGAGCTTAGACTGAAAAAAAGGATGATAAAGCATAAATTTAACGTGCTGATGATACCAAGGGCAAGGGACGGACTCCAGGGGACCAAGATCAACGGAATTTCATACCAGGGGTACGCGAAAATTGAGAAACTGAAGCTCAAGCGGCCTGAAAGTCATCCAAAATGCAAGATCACTGGGTTTCCATCATCTTTTTGGCTCAAAAATTCATACATGGCTTGAGGGCCATAAGTTAACCGTACACGTAAAATTTCAGCCATTGGATGCCTCTGGAAGTGGCACAACTGACAAATCAGTCACCAAAATAGTGATATGGGGCCCACCTGGTCTCTGGATACGCTTCAGTTTTGGACTCAACGTCTTAAATTAAAAGGGGAAGAAGATGGACGGAGAGGATTATACAGATACGTCACGAGTGGACCCCATTGACATCGCTAGTGCACAAGTGCACTCGATGTGCACTGAATCGAGACAATCGGTCAGCGCCGCTGACCCGATCCATCTCGCACATGAAGACAACAGACGGACGCTGTCCATCCATTTTTGTGTAGTGGGCCCCACCCATCACCCGTATCAACGATCTGGACCGTCCATTCGTCCCGTGGGGCGGAAAAATCTCATTCCTAGGTGGCATAATTTCAAAATATTGCGTAGATCGGTTTTTCATTGTTCAAACGCAATTCGGACAGCGGTCTAAAAAGCTCAGTATGCCACACCAAATCCAGTCAAAAACTATCCATTTTCATCTAATTTTTCGAGCTGAATACAATGAACGGGGTGGATTCTTCCAAAAACATCTCTATGGGGCCCACCGAACATGTCAGCGTGCTCTGTTTTTCATAGGCCCTGCGTTCGTGAAAACCGAACGCTGTGGGCCGTTCTATGATCAAGGGCACGGTCAGATCCATGATCCGGACCGCCCACACGCTCGATCAGGTGGTCCTGACCCCAGCCATGAAGTCAGAATGGAAGATGGGATGACCACCATCCTGAAAATTCAAACCAAACACAATGAGTTTGCGTTTTCCGCTGGCTGCTGCGTAACTTACTGACTGCGTAAGCCCCAGCCGACCCCGCTGCTGCGTAAGACTTCCGCATAGAGTGCAGAAACTCTGCTCCGACTACAATTCTATAAAGGGGGAGAGAGAGAAAGTGTAAAGGATCATCAACCGGGATACAAATCTTGGACGGCTGCACAAGAGAAAGAGATAGATAGAGTTTTTATTATTTAGTTTTTAGTACTTATGTTTCTGTTTAAAATAATTAGCCAGATCATGTCGGGCTAAACCTCTTAGCTAGGGCTAAGAGGTGAAGCATGTGACATGATGGGAGAGATTTTGCTTGTGCCTTTTTTTTAGATTGACTAATGTTGATTTTAGTTCAATTAAAAGGAATACTTTCAGTTTTTTTTAGTTTGTTGTGACTGGAATTACAATGGATCTGCGATGGCTTTGAGTGTTTCTTCCTCCTTTTGATGTTTATGACGTCAGGAAGCCCTGTTGTTCACCATCGTCTCATGGGCATGGTTGGATGACGGTACCCTTCCTAACATTCATGCATTGTTGATTGGTTGGTAATTAGTTTAATTCTGTTGTTTGTTTTGTCTCCTGGGCATGGTTTGGTAATGGAATTCATTCTAATTCATATACTTTTCAGCTCGTGAAAACTAGATCAAGTAAGTTCAGTTTAATTTTCATAATTCTTGATGCAGGCATAAGATCTCCCTGATCTCTACAAGTGAATCCTCTGAATCCCTAGTTCCCTACCTCTGAATTCTACATATTTTAGTTTACTATTTCATCATTATTCCCCAAATTCATTCGATTTAAATTGCATCTTACTCTAGTTTTAGTTCTATTTAGTTTCAGATTATGATGTCCCTTGGGATTCGACCTCGGTCTCACCAAGTTTATTACTACATCACAACCCTATACTTGGGGAGTGAAGAAATCTTTTCTAGAAAACTTGGAATTATGTGGCCCTCCACTATCGAAGAAATGCAAAGACATTGAGGCTTTACTACCACTGGCACAATCAGAAAGCAAATATGATTGGGAACTCATGCCAATTGGGTTTGGAGTTGGATATGGAGCAGGAATGGGTGTTCTCTTTTGGATTCTAACGATTCGGACAAAGGGACATAGAGAATACAATAAATTTATTGATAAGATGCTTTTGTCGATTTTTTCCTTCTGCTAGCATTTGATGTAACGAGTGGAGAAGCAGGGGCTGTGGACTTTGTTGGTAGGAGAGGCTGGTTGTAGCTCTTCAGGGTGGGGTGGGCTTTTTCTTTTCTTATCTTGTGTTTTCTTATACTGATATTTGATAGGTGAGGCCCGTTTTCCTATTGTGGAGCCCACCTGTTATCTATGGATTGTACACCCTCTAGTCATATATATATACAAAAATAGATTGTTTAAAAAAATAAAAATAAATAAGAGAGAGAGAGAGAGAGAGATGGAGCCAGGAGAAGAGCAAAAGATCTCAAGGGATCTGAAGCAGCAGGGAAAAGCGATGATATTTATACTTTTATATGTAATGTATCCAACTATATATTGATGGTTATATATTTTATGTTTTTGGCTCTTCATTTAATTATACTTTTGTTTCTAATGATTCCAATGAGATGTTGATGGTTACATGTTTCATGCTTCTTTTCTTTGTTTCATTAGTTCCAATATGCTACTAAACATATGGCATTAATCATTCAACTTGGCTTACTTGGGCCTTATGTTGGCACTATGGTCATCCACTGACCCAGACCATTTTCTCTAAGAGTAGATGGAGTATTATCGGAACTTTGTAGTTAGTTGTGATCATGGCCTCGGCATTGCCAGGTTGATCTAGAATTGAAATCTTTGGGTAAGAAGTAAAACTTTAAAAACCGTCTTCATGTGCATTGATTTTCATGCCACACCAGCATGCTTCTTCAATTCAAGGAAACCCTCTCATCAATCATTTGAGCCAAATATATATTGAGTTGGGGATGCATCCAAAACACAGCCTTAAAGCATAGTTTTTAAAAACTCCATCTTGCTCGATGTCCAACTGGATTGGGTTGACTTGAAAACTCGAATCAACCTGACTCAATATTCAATTATTATAAATTTGAGCCATTAGGAAGATCAATGGATCTTTAAAATAAATAAAACTTGTATAAGTAATATAGAACCAAAAAAAAAAACAAATCAACAACATTACATTGACTCACATGTAACAGTCGTTGCCTCCTAGTTGACATCGAGAGTTTGAATCTTACCTCCAAGTTTATAGTTTTTAGTAAAATCCATCAGACATAAAGAAGCGAGTGACTCAGTTCGTGTTGTATCTAGTCAACCGAGCGATCAAATCAACACAACAAGTCTGTTCGAATCCAAGCATAATCAAGCCGATATCAAGTTGCCCAGTGACTCAGCTCAAAATCCTGCAAAAGAGAGTTGAGTACTCAGCTGAGTTTCGAGTGACTTATTTCAAATCTTGTTGAATCGAGTTGATTTGGGTAAGTTTCCAGTCGAGCCCAACAGTGTTAGATCTATGCTTTAAAATAGTCAATCAATCATATTGGTAAGCAAATAGCTCTTAGAAGGGAAATGTTGCAAGATGAGAGATGCTTATTTTTAGATGTCGTTTTGTATTAAGATAATATTACAACAGTTGTTCATCAATTAGGAATTGCAAAGTTTGTCCAAGATTTATTGCAAAATGATGCTGTAAGAAGCTTGGTGTACGAACAAAGACATATAATATTGGTGTTTTTGAATGAACCCAAATTGCAAGCAGAGCTAATATAGAAAGGTGGCTTTCTCAGGTCTTCCAAATGCAATCGTTGGCCTGCTAACAAAATCATACACATAAATTACCAATAAAAACTAGGTTAGAACCATCTATCATGGAAAACAAATGCATGTCTTTGTAAGTTAAATCACTATACAAAGTAGATGGGGCCATGCATGCCAGCCCATTCAATGTCTATTTCACATGAAATTACAATCACATCACCGTAGTCTCATATAATCCGCCTTCTCATTTTTAACATTCATCATTGGCAGAGGTTCAAAACATCGTCATTTGATGCATGCATGCCCGATGCCAGCATCTCTTCTTACATTATCGACCTTCGTATGATGTTGAATTCCATCATAATTCATGCATTGGGATGTATTCGGGATACGAATCCATCAAAATAAGAGTAATTGAGTCATATTGAGTCATCTTTTCTGTAACATGCCACTTTTAAATTAGACATTAGAATCAAGAATTACTGGAAGCCCCTTCATGAAGATCACCTGGCACAAAAATCAATGGTACGACTCAACATACAGATGTGGCCCACCAAGTGAGGGGATCAGCCTGATATTCAAAAATTCAAAAAGGATGATCTTCATTGTGAGGTTCATCATTACCATGATACTATATTTCTACACAAGTGGCATGTTGACTAGAAAATTGGCATCACACCATAGATTATGGCACAATTGCCTGTAGGTGATTAGCTTCCTAAAAATAATACTTCCACATTCAAAGTATGGAATTCCTTTGAAGTGAATTCACCTTCATTTTTTTGTCTTTAAGACTTTCAATTTCTATCATGTCTACTTCTCAACAATTATCTTTCATACTTTGAATGTGATTAATACATTAGATTATTTTTCAGAAAATAAACCTATACCTTCCTGGAGTAGTCATATATGAATGAGACAAAAACAATGACTCCCCTGTAGAAACAACAGATAATGGGCCCATGAGTTTGTGGCTGAGTATAGCACTCATCCCCAAGCCGAGGAGATCTATGAGAAATGGGAGGAGTTGCTAGAACAGTTGAAGCTAAGAGGCTATGTTCCCGACACTTTGGTGGTCTTGCTCGACATGGATGAGAATGAAAAGGAGCATGTTCTATATTGGCATAGCGAGAAATTAGCAGTCGTTTTCACACAAATGAACATGCCCCCAAAATCATGAAGAACCTTTAGGTCTGCAGCGATTGCCATGCCGCTTTGAAATTGATATCCAATATTGCAGATTGGCAGTTAGTCGTCCGTGACTGGAATCGGTTCTCCATTGTTTCAAGGATGGTTTGTGTTCTTGTAGAGGTTATTGGTAGCATTTCAAATTTTCAAATTGCAAATGAAGGTATTCTTATGAATAAGAGCCTCACTTCAAATCCACACATACGGGGACGAAATGATCTTTGCCAATAAAGCACCTGTGTGTATCCATCATCACCGTCCAACTCACGAGCTGCCTCTCCGAAGGGCGCAGTCCAAACATCGCACCAATTGCAATGATGGTCATGAAAATATGAGCACAGAAGGCACGAAAGTTCAACTAATGCTGTTTGGGGGCTTACAGTGACCATGGATTGGATGGTTCAGATCTATGGGCATGTGCAATAATCAAATGGTGGAGATAATCCATGTCAGCCTGGCCAGGTTCTTTGAGTAGAGCAGAATTGTTGGCTTATAAAAACTAGGACAGATCTTTGCCAGTCAGATGGCCAGGCCTTTGGTGGTGGAAGGCGACTCTGGTAATGTGAAGCATGCCCCAAAAAACTCTGCTCAGGCAATCTCGACCATCTGATTGGCGGCCATCAAATGGACGACCAATATTGCCACCCCAAATGCTCCACTTCCAAATCTTGATCGCGGAAATTGCATAACCGACGCATTCATCTGTATCGCAACAATATCCAACCAAATTAGGATTTGGAAGACATCAAACACCATACTGGTATAAGAGAGCCTGATGCCCGGTTCCTTTCATTTCAATTCTCATTGAAGAAGAATTATATGATTCTTTAGGCTTCCAGTTTGTACATGTGGAGCCCATGTTTCCATGATCCAGACCGTTGGTCTGAAGTGACGGGCCAATGCAGACCATGCCAAAAATCAATACTCATATAGGCTGATCCACCGGTCGGCTTTTTAACTTGAATGTGGATAGCTGATGTACCCATTTTTAAATTGAGAAGCTAGGATTGACCTGTTGAGTAGATTTTTGGGGCATGGCTCATCCAACCTGTTGCAAACACTCCCATGGTCTCAATCACTGACCCAGGCCCCATTTGTGCATATCCATCAGATAGTTCTTCTCACCTTAAAATAGTAAAAACACATTCACATCTAATCAATCATAACAACGGTCCATCAAGCATATACCTTATGCAACTCATCGGATTGGATTTTTTCAATGCTGGGAGTTTTGAGCTATAACAGAAAATAATACCGCCCTTAAAACCCAAAAATTCCACAACTGATTCAAGCTGATTGGATTATTTCCATGATTATTCAATACAGATTTTAAGCTATGGGGAAGAACACACCAAAAACAAGATTTTATTGGATTGGAATGTCTTCTAAATTTGGGTTTTCTTAACATGACAAGAGAATTCATGATGCGTGAAAATCGAGACAGGAGGAGACCCCTCAGCATGTAGCAGGCGAATGTTTACTCCCCGACCCTGCCAAGACTCCCTGTGAGAGTTGGATATCGAATCCTATTCTCCCCACGCATGCCAACATGCATGTGGGTGCAAGATCTAAGCCATTCATCAAGTCGGTGCCACCATTGTCTAGTGGCCAGCAAGCATATACATGTTGATATGCGCTGTTGGTCAATTCCTTCTACTCTGCGCCTTTCATTTCAGACCAAGCAGGATACACAGTGGGGCCTACCTGCTGAACAGGGGAAGAGTAGGATTCGAAACTGCTGAGTGGCCACTGCATTTTTCATCCTTCTGTTGCCTTGAAAATCTGATTGGAAATCCTGCAGGGAGTCAAATCCAAATGGTCACAAGTTGGAACAATGCATAAATAACAACATGTAATCGGAAGCTTATTTAAGCAATGAAGTATCCCAGAAACTTTAAGGCTATGTTTGGATGTGTGAGTGAATCGAATCATAATGTTCAGTTTAGTGAAAGAGGCAGAGACCAGTGGTAATGATGCTTCTTACAATTCATAATAAGAAAGTATCCCTCGAATTCCAATTGCGTTTCTTTCAAGTCTAACTTGAAAGTACCGATTTGGAGACAGGAACCTCAATATGGTTGCTGAGAATATCACGATTTGGTTGGATATAGTTTTTATAGTTTACTAGATTAACAAATGCAGCACTATCAGAAAGTGAGTGCAAATGTGCTCCAAGAACACATGGATATTATCAAACCTAGAGGTGTACACAAGTCGAACCAAGGCACAACTCGGCTCGGCTCAGCTCAGTCCTCGAGCCTGACTGGCCAGCTCAGTACATTGGCGATACTTGGCGATACATCATTGACACATAGAATTTCCGATACTACTAATGTTATCTGTATTGCCAAGCCAGAGATACAAATAATATCAAGGATATTTCGATAATATAGGGGACACCTCAAACAATGCTTCTACGATATGAACCATTGCCACTTCAATGACTAACAAAAGATCTAGTTGCACTTCTGGTGATTGGGATTTCACTCATTGCTCTTCCAGTAGATAAACACTCCCGATGGCTAGGAGTTCAACTTTTGTTCTTCCGATGGCACTAAATGCTTCGACAAAAAAGGTCCAATCAAAACTTTAAGTAAGGGGGGTTTTGGTCATGATCTCTTTTTTAATTTATCTTTCATCACTAGCAATAAAGATATGGAATTACAGAAGCCGTCTTGAATTACCAGAGATTAAATAGAAATGTTTTATGGTGGCCACCATGTAACTGATAATAGAATTTTAAAAAAAAATTAAAACAATAAATAAATAAATTATGAAGTACCTTCAGCTGCTAGTCATCGATTTGTTTAATTAAGAGCACGTGCATCTGCGGTCCAAACTACATCTTTCAAGGCAGCTGAATAATTCTCGTAGAACTGCATGTTCGAATAGGAAAATAAATTAAAAAATAAAAGAACCATCAGTCAGTTTGATGGTTAGGTTAATCAGTTCATGTACGAGAGGTTATAGGTGCGAGTGCGACCGAGTTTCAAGTTGACTCAATGAGTTCTAGAATAGGAAAATGAATTTTCCAATGCATTACCAAAGTAGATTGCAGAATCCTCCCAATTCTGGGGCCCGTTTCAATGAACTTCTGGGGTTTCTAAGAAAGGAAGTTTCAAGCCTGCTTTTGTGGTCAACTCGGCAAAATGAATCAGATTGGTTTTTGTCGAGTTGGCATTTTAGCACCTACTTTATTGAGCAAGAGATAAGATGGAGGTTTGCAGAGTGCATCCAAATGCACAAGATCAACTGATGTTTGGACCAAAACAGCATTTAGGACTCAAAACCTTTTGCAGGGTGCGTCCAAACAGGCCCTTAGTCTGAGACAATTAACCAATATAATTTTTTTTAAAAAACAACGAAAACAAAAGGCAAATTGCCCATTGACAATGAAAATTCTGGTTAATAACAGTAGGACCACGTGGTACCAGATGATTCTCACCAAATGTTGTGAATTTGGTAAATTCCAAAGTTTTCCCTGCAATACTTGAGATTTTATGGGACAAAAACAGGATATATATATATATATATATATATATATATATATCCTTGAGTGAATGGAATGCCCCAGAAAATATCAAATTAGGAAGAGAAATATAATGGCTGCTTGCAGGAGTACTCTCTCTCGGAAGGCACCAACGTGACATGCATGCAAGAACCATCAGGTGGGACATACACGTATGAAAAAAAAAAAAAAAACAGTTGAACATAATTGCACAACAGCCCAGATTTCAATATGCACATGGGACCCACTTATAAGCAAGACCAACCAGACTTTCAGGCCACAACACAAATGGTGGGGCCCACCTAATGAGCAACCCGGATCTTGCATGCACATCCCATGTTGGCGTATTTGGTGAGCTAGTACTCATATTCCTAAAATGCTTGTGCCGGAAGGTTGTAAAATACCATTTGCCTTCTCACTTTGTAAGAGTGGTTGCCTTCATTGACCAGAATAGTTGATACTACTGGCCCCACTATCAATGGCCCCCCAAGCAAGAAAATGTAATGGCATTGTACAACCTTTCATCCCAAGCATCCTATAACACCTCAAGAAAAGATAGCAAATGAGCAATACCCTATCAAACTCAAGTGCGTCACCTCCTGCTTTCTTCATTTCGACCACGGATAACAAAGGCGAGACTTCCAAAACCTACACAGATTTTTGGCAAGTATCAAACGAAGAGATGTCAGCAAAGAAGTAAGACAGAGAGAGAGAGAGAGAGAGAGAGAGAGAGAGAGAGAGAAGGGGGGGAAGGTTTCCTAATTTGAAATCAGGTTGAGTAAATAGGGTCGGGTTAGGTCGGGTTGCAAGTCAAGGACAAAGGAATTCGGGTTGGGTTTGGACTGGGCCCCTTGGATTGGAATTCAAGTCAGAACCAGTTGCAGGTTCAGACTTCTTGTGTCCGGGTCAAGCTCGGGTGAACCCTCAAACCTAACCCAACCCGCCCGAGTTGCACCCCTATGTGCAACCCTAGTTTGTGTAAATTTTTCAGAACACCCTAAATTTCAGAAGTTGAATAAAGTGACCCAAGCATTACAAAACATAATTAAAATGAGAACAGTTTTTGTTCTATAGTATGGTAACTTCAAAAGCCTCTCTAGAAACCAGTCACAAAAGCAGTTCGACAGGAAGCTGTATGCATGACTTTTTAGAAATTGCACACAGTTGTTGTACACGAGTTCCTCAGGAGCACATGGCAGACACATAAATGATCTGCACCACGCATCTGGGAGGGCCCACCATATGCATGGCCCGAAAAGAGGACAGCTCGATGTTTCAAACCACTCAATCCGAACAAAGTTCTCAATTACACAGAGGTTCATCAAATAGGGGGTCTACTTGGGCTCTTTTTCTTCTTTTTTTGGCCATGAACCATCAATTGTGTAGCCGGCCAGGCAAACATGGGTCTTGTATGTGTGACCACGTCCCCACGGAACTCTCATGTGAACTAAGGTTTGCAATTAGCATACCACTGTAAAAGATAGATTTGGGACTATAGAATACAGGGGAGGGTTATTTCATGCAGTGGCAGAGGATGATGCTTGATATGCAGGCACTCAGAAATTGTACATGTGGCATGCATTAACTCAATTAAACCGACTAAATTCTGGAACCCACTGCTTCTAGGAAACTGTCTGAAATCATTTTGATTGAACAATTCTAACCTCGATTCATGAACAGTTGTTAGTAGAAATAGGACCTTTGGATATTTTTCATTTTAACTATCCACTAAATGTCCACCAATCCGATAGCCACATAATCAAATATACTTAATTTTTGGTTCATGATACATCTAAACTGGGACACGTAATTTGGCCTTGAATTACTTGTACGCCACATGCAATTTCTAAGTAATTAATATGTGCCTGTGTATCATCCATCACACTCACTAGAGTATCAAAGTTTTTCTCATAATACAATGCAATCTCTTTCAAGTCTTGGATAGGAAAAGTTCCAGATACTGCTTAAATAACAAAAAATTACATCAAAATAAACCAGCTAAAATTAAGAAATATACATTATTCCCACTGTAGAGTTCTAATGAAAGATCATCAAATGCAATGCTCTGGCACTTTTGGTTTTTCAGTTTGCACAAGTGGGGCCATGTTGAGTGATCTAAACACCTGATATTATGGGCCCCACTGCAGATGGCCCATGCACTAAAGACCTCCCACATTGGGAGAATCCTAACCTCAAAAAAAAAAAATACAAGGGTATCCATTTAACCAAAAGAAGGCCAAATATTCTACCGGTCGGATCTTCACACCTGGAGGTATTTTGGTGCATAGGCCACCCACGGTAAAGCCCATCATATCAACAATTTGGATCACCGAACCATTGACCGCACTTGTACAGAATGAAAACCTGAAGAGCATTGTACAACCTTTCTACCCAGGCAAATTATAGTACCTCAATGCAGATTCCTAAGTATGCCTGCAAAGATTATTTTTTTTTTAAATTTTTTGTCAATTTAGGGGCATTTCTATTGACTCGTGAATCTCAAGTAGGTTTGAAAACATTTCTTCCACCCACCTCTGTAGAGATAGTGAGATGTCCTTTCCGACCCAAGTCACGTCCTTCTAGCCTCATCTTCACCTCATAAAGCACAACACAAATAAGTATACAACGTTCAATATGCATCATATTTTCCAGAGCATTGAAACAGCAAACAGTAAAAATTCTCTTTCCAACACTAAGGGTCCGTTTGGATAGGGGATCCTACAAAATTGGGATTAAGCATAATCCTGATTTTTCTAAGCCCCACACCTCCATCTCAGATTTGTTGCCATAAAGTCACAATTTCCTCCTGATAAGTGAGATTGCCCAAGTTTGAGGGAAAAAAAAACTGAAACACGCTAATTGCAATGATGCGAATTGGAAAGCATCATTTTAATGCGGCGAATCTGATGTGGAGGGCATGGGACTACCATAAACAGGATTACCCAAATGGACCCTATGTGTTTCCAATGCATCACCATCTTAGCCTTTCTCTAAGCAACTTGGACTTGGTGTTCCAAGGTAGATTGGTAATTGGGCTACATGGCATGGGTAGTCCTTTAAATCGTCCTCGACTTGCATGTTATGTTGTGGCCAACAGTTAGGTCGTCCCGTCGTCAACTAGGCCACATGCAAAATAATACACCAACAGTTAAAATTTTGACCACTTGGCCATATTTGCCCTGCATGTCTAGTCCACCTGATGACAGTGGAGGTGCTCGCTTTTTTTAACTTTTCTTTTTAGACAGGTAATCTGGGCTCGAACCCAAGACCACAACATTGAAACACGCCCTGTCTACCATTGAGCTAGGGGCTCAAACCCATGTATGTCCCACAATTAATTTATCATAAGCTAATAAATAAAAATGTGAACCTTGTAATCACGCCTCTTGACACTAAAACCTAGTGGCTTCGCACTTTCTTCCATCTTCGCCAAGATTTCAGATGCTGAACATCTCAAAGTGAACCTCATCTCTCGTCTTACACCCTAAGACAAAGCAGCAAAGGCATATAACAATAGGCGAAATATACTATGCAAAATGAGCCCATTAAGGCTCTACTCATGCAAATGGAAGCCTACTTAAGTGGCACACCTGCATGAGATCCAGCGCATTCCTCAATAAAGCAAACCATGCATGCATCACAGCCCAAAAATCTATAGAGTTTGATCATCAGAATGACTAAAGCGCACATGGACAAATGAATGGTTGAAAAGATTGATCAACAGCCAACACACACAAGTGTGGCCCACCCAATAAATGATGGGGATCAAGCAAGTCTGCCACACTTGGTTATATGCCTTCCGATTCTCATGAAAAATAGAATATGCAATATAATTTACAGGCAACACAAGACTATGGTGCTGTTTTGAACATTCTGGAAATCCAAGCAGATGGCCCATGCATCCATTCTGAATGAGAATGCAAGTACAAGAGGTACAGCCCATTATCATCACATTCTCATTTTTTTGTCATCTTTGCGGCTTGGAGCATTTTGGACATCTCGCCGCCTACATTTCATGATAGTTAACTGAATGAAAAATCATTTTCACCTTTTCACTGTTGGAAAATCCAAAATACCTGTTAAAAAAATTAACAAGCACTCTCCAACTATTACAAACAATCCAAAAATAGGAAGAGAAAAGGAATATAAATATTTAAAAAATAATAATACTAGGAAGCCACTATTTACACCCATCCTGTTTGATACAAACACCTTTTTGTTTCTACTTTGAGCATTACAATAATAAAAGTAGGAAAAAAAATAATTAAAATAAAATAAAATAAAAAAATTAAAAAAGATCAAGAGTAAACAGTAACCCAAAAATCATGACCATCCGGAACTCAAGTAGGACACACCCTAGGAAAAATTTGGGATGGGACACTCACCATTGGTTATTTGTAGGGCACACTGTGGTGTGTATGTGCCATCCAATCCATTCATTTGATGTGGCTCATTGGGATGAAAGAATTACAAAGAATCACAGTATTCCAAAACTCATGTGGGCCATGCCACACGAATTTAGAGGTTTTTAGTTATAATTTTATGAGGTGGCCCACCTAAGTGTTGAATCAACCTGATTTTGGGGATCAAGGATAAACAGGGGGTGATTCACCTAATGGACAGGGTGGATTTCATGCACATTAAGTTGTTTCCCCCATGTCAAAGAAAGTGACCCCTACAGGTAACATCCAGCTCAGTATTCACATAATATACTAATACATTATAAATTGAGAGAGAGAGAGAGAGAGAGAGAGAGAGAGAGAGAGTTGCACCTGTTCTTTTTCAAAGAGTCCAGAAAGATTCAGCCCTTCAGATAGTGAAATAATATCGAATGCGTTCAAAAATGATGGCCTCCGGTCCTTTTCTTCCTTTTGGTCTGATAGTGTGCAATCCTGACCAAAGAATGGGAATCGACCCCATCAGTCCTAAGGAATTATATGATCCCCAACCCATGAATATGCATAGTACCCCCAGATTTTCAGTTCATGCAAGTGAGGTACATGGTTCAAAGATCTAGACCATTGATTCGATGGGCATAGTGAAAAACCTCGTTCTATGCAATTTCTTTGTGTGGATATTTCTCAGGATATTTTCAGGCTTTCCTCGGGACATCATTAGGAAAATATCACCGAAAATAAAAAATAAAAAATATATGTATTTATTTCAGATTAATATACATATGTAATTATCTAATGAATTGTTTATAGATTTTGCCATTTATGAGTTGAAACCGTGATGATTTCGCAATAAAAATGCCATATTTTAAAATGTTCTGACATTTTGAAAATCTCACGATAACATTATCTGGTGTATTTTTCAGGAGTTTGTCTCAAGATTCTCAAAATCTCAGTGATAATTGTGCTACTGCTGATGGACTCCACAGAGGATGGACTGTGCCCCAAACTTCTCCAGATGTGAAGATCCTAGCTAGACAATCTTTGGCCTTTCCTCAGTTGAATATGGACACTGGACAGTTTGCAGTATCTCATTAGTTGTTCATTTGTATGGGGCCAATTAAAGGGATAGAATCGTCCAATAAAGGAATTTTTTTAGGAAGGTCAGTCCAAGGTGGAGCCCACTATTTCAAATATGACTCACCTAAGGGCCCCGCATGTCCAGGGTGCGGACCCACACACTTAATGCATATCCTTGGGTTGAGGATATATGGTCTTCAAATTCATATAGGTCCCCACTGGATTTAATTGAAGAACAGAAGTATATACTCACATTTGAAGTGCTAAACAGTAAATCAATATCGCTCGAATCGACATTCTTCAGCTCTTTGAATTTGGCAGGCTTATAGCCTTTCTTGAACCATGGGCTCTCCATAATATGGGGTATGGTGATTCTCTCCATAAATATAAAAATTGATTGTCAGCATCAAACTCAAACAAAGGAACCGAGATTAGTTAAGAAGTTTGACTGAACCCCACTTGCACTATTGAAACATAAAATCCATGAATCAGGTGGGCCCCACTATATAGATGACCTGGCTCAAAAAAAATAGACTGGTATTATTACCACCCGTACCACACATATACATTAAACATCAACCATTGACAATATGTTAACTGTCCATCATTTCCATACATGTGTGGCCCACCTGATGAGTTAACCAGCTAGGAGTCATCTATAATGTGAGGATCACCTGATGAACAACTAGAGTGTGCTCCACATGTGCCAGGAGGCCACACGTATTGGTCCTTGTGGGTATAGCAATGTTCTTAGTTGTATAGAGTCAATATTGCACCAGAGATCAAAGAAAGAAAGGAAAAGAACAGAAGGAAACAAAACATACATTTTTTGGATTTGGCTCTAGTATCCTAATTATCAATCTCCGAGCAGCCGATGAAAACCAATCAGGACATGTGAAGTCTGCCCTGTATATCTGGAAAGTGAGCAATCATAAAGTATTGGTAATAAGAAATGTGGACGACAAATCAAAAATCTGGCTAACTAGGAATACTCAAAATGTAAAAGGATTACATGCATGGATATAAATATACATATACAAAAAGTGTAAATGTGTATTACATCTATACATACATAGATACATGGTCTCATGTGCAAGCATATTATATGGTACCAAGTGGTCAAGTGGAGTCAGAGCACTACAGCTTCCAGTACGCCTGACTGCCTTTGGGAAAAAATGGGCAGTCCATATCATGGTTCTAGACCATCCACTCAGTCCAACCCACTCCCCATCGTCCACCATGGGAAAATCAAACCAAATGAGGATTGTAACCTTCCGATCAATGCAATACAAAAAAGACAGTCCACAATCAACAAAATTGGTCTAATCATCAATCTGGACCTTCCATTCAATAGGCCCACCTTGGATTGCCCATGATTCTTAATCATATGAATCAAACAAGCCTAACCATTCCATCCATGCCTTGGAAAATAGATGGTTGTATAAGAAAGCACCAACATTCGGGCAGTTAGGATCAAGTGAACAGTCCGGATCAACAAATAAAGATTGCCCTTGCGTCCAAATGCAGCTGGAAGCAACAGAAGTGGAGCACAACCTTTAACTTATTTCTATTGGCCAGACAAATTCTGTATATTATGTTAATATGAACTAACGACAAGAGTTCCCTATTTGTTCCAAACAGGGAACTTCCTATTTGGAGCTTCGTTTGTAGATGTGGGGCCCATGGAGGTCTATCCAAGCGATTGATCTGACAGCCCCCCATCATGGATGGCCCATTCCCACATTATATTCTCAATTGGTCAATAACCTTCCAATTGTTGGCATGCAAATACATGGTGAAAATGAAATGCAAAAACAAACCACTCTCAATGGAGGAGAGACTCAATGACTCGGATCTTCCAAATTTGGGACATTTTGGGGGAATCTTCCATCCATAATGAGGCTGTTCGATCAATGGCTTGGATAGACCAACCATGCGTCCCACATCTACAAATCAAGTTCTGACTAGGGAAGTTCCCTGTTCATAATGAACAGGGAACTCGGCCACATATAAACTAATATGCATATAATAACAAATCATTTTCTTAGGCTTTCTAAGTTTGCTCTGTCTCCCTCTTTTAATCATGTCGACACCAATCCATCAATGCCTCTAGCTGTCAATGGGTACCCGGGTCCGCGGATACTTGAAGCATCCAATCCACTTTAATTAGAATGGGGTTAAGGGCCCCACTAATAGGGTCCATGTAGGGCATCAAGCCGAGAGTCGAGCTGGGCCAAGCTTGGCTTGACTCGTCCGTGTTATAATCGAGTTCGAGTTCGAGCCCGAGCTTGCCCTCGAGCTCAACATTGAAGCTTAACTTGTTTGCCAAAACTTTCAAGTCAATCTCGAGTCGAGCTAGTGGTTCGAGTCGAGTCAAGCTTACCTCGACTTGAGTCGAGCTTGTTCATATGCCAACCCAGCACCCAACCCGACTCAAACCCACACCCGACTCAACCCGGTGCCCCAACCCGACCTAGCTCAGCCCCCACCCTGACTCAAACCCCAACCCGACTCAATCCAGTGCAGTCAGGTAGGGTTTTTTAGTAAAAACTTTTAAGTTTTAACTTCTTCTTTTTTTTAAGTTAAACATATTATATATATATATATATATATATATAAAATATATAATATTAAAATATATTACTCGAGTTGAGTCGAATTGAAATGCACCATGGTCGAACTCGGCTCAAACTCAACTCGATCTTTAGAAAACAAGCTTGACTCGACCTGAGTCGACCTTTCAAGCCGAGCCAATCCGAGCTGACTCGAGCCGAGTCGAGCGAGCTTTTTGAGCTAGCTCGACTCATGTATAGCCCTAGGTCCGTGGATACCTAAAGCATCCAATCCACTTAAATTGGAATGGGGTTTGGGGCCCCATTAATAGGGTTGTCAATGGGACGGGCTGGCCCATGGGCTTTTAGGTTGGGCAGGTATTTTGGCCAGGTTTGGGCACGCCTTTTAGGCCCTTGGAAAGGGCTTGGGCGTAGATATAAAAGCCCGAACAATTTTTAGCGAGCTTAGGCCACCTCTGGCCCGGCCCACGCCTAGCTCTACACACACACACACACACACACACTTAGAGAGATGCTCTAGTGCTCTCAGAGCAAAATAAGTTATAGTACTCCTAGTTGCATCGGTTACAAGGACAGTCCCATCAAAATAGCGAGTTTGATTCCCCTCCTCAAGATTACCTGATGCACATGGTTTGTGGGTAATTGCATACATCCGTAGGAAATAGCCTTGTCTCAAAATGGGGTGGGAACACCCTTACATTATCAAAAAAAAAACAAATGGTTAATATTTTTCAGTCTGGTGTGCTGCTTGAATGGTCATCCATGAGATGCACAATGGACCAAATGAATAGTCCATATCAATGTATCAAACAGTCCAACTGTCCAAATGCAACTAGGAGAACTATAATTTTTGGTGCACTGATAGAATTCGAGCATTTCTCTATTACTTATACATGGATATATTAGTGACGTGGCTTATATGTGAGCTCGTGCCAATAGTTCAATTAAAATGAACATTTGCGATAGCTAGAGCTGTTGAAAGCACTCGCCTAAGTCTCTCAATATGAGATATGCCCTTTTTGGTCATGTATATACTAATGTACATGATGGGTTAGATAAGATGTACATGGGTTAAGTAAGATGCATGATTGACTTAAATTGGAACTGCAATTTTTTTCATTTAACTTGGACTAAAATACCTTGAGATCCCCATTTTAGTTTTAATTAGTGTCACCATTTTATTTTTACACATTTTGAATTTCCAAGTGGCATAGGGGCTAGCCGGCTGATCCTAGGCACAAAAACTATCATTTGGGCTGAGATTTGGCAGCCCGAAGCTGGGCGTGGCCCCAGCCCATTGACAACCCTATCCACTAATCAGTTCAACAATTCGGGTCTGATTAGAAATTGGGTCAGGTCAGGTACCAATTCAGCTACCCACGAAGTATTGATCTTTTTAGTTTTATCCCTTATTAATACTAATATTTAAGAACCTTACGAAAGGCATGTTTCAGGTACGGATCCAAATCCAAATGCGAACATCTATCTAGACCGGAATCTAGCACCGACTCCGGATCTAAACTGGATTATGAATCCTACTTCATTCTTGGAACTGAACCTCTGACATGACCCAAATCCGATTCTCTTAGTCGGTTTTGGATCTAGGTAAACCAGTATCCAACCCAATCCCAACCCATTGACAGACCTAAAAATGTCTAAGTTACATAGAGACTAACCGTTCAGCCACTAGTTTAATTAAATTGGAAAATAATAAACTAATCTAATCAAAGCTACTTAAAAGTATCCATGCTTTAAACTACTAGATGCATCTACTGATGGATCTACAAATATAAAATGAATGACCTTCTTATATAGGTTCATGATATTAGGCTCGTCGAAAGGCAAATAGCCTGCCATTAGAACGAAAAGAACAACCCCGCACGACCATATATCAGCCTTTGCCCCATCATATCCCTTGTCAACAATTACCTGTTTAGTTGACACAAGAAAGTATAGTTCAGTCCTTGCATACGAGATTCTGTTTACAGTTTTCTAAGCTGTCTTCTAATCTGCATTTCTTTTGTTCTTATGGGTGGAATAGAATACATTAGGAATTTTCTAGGCTAATGTGATATTCTTAGGCCCAAACAATGAAAAGGGTAGTTGAGGAGATCATCATAGCCTTGTCCAAGCTATTTGGGGTTTGATTGATTCCCAAGCTTGCTTGGTGAAAGTTCAATGACTGCATGCCTACGTGACATCAATCCTCCTACTTCACCTAGGCTGGAGACTGGTTGTCACACCGCAATGTGATGAGTTGTACAGAGAAAAGGATAGTTAAAGTTAGGCAACTTGGTTTTGGGTTGACCCTAATCCAATTGAATCAACCCCAATTCAGGTCAGGTTGGGTCGGATTGTCAAGGTCCACAGGTCGGGTTCAAGTTGGGAAATGCTAATCCGATTTTAGTTCAAGTTGGGTTCAGGTTGAGCCAATTCAGATCAGGTTAGGTCGGGTTGGGACTAATCACGTGATTGTTTCGGGTTGGGTCAAGTTGGGTCAAGTACAGAGGACTTCCAGTTGGGCACCTCAAGTTGGAATTTGGGGCAGGTCGGGTTGCAGGTAGGGTCATCTTGAGGTCGGATTGGGCTCAGGTTGACCCTCAGCCTGAACCAACCAATCCGAGTTGCACCCCTAGTCAAGGTGATCAGCTAAAACAGCAAGGATAGAATAGGAATTTAGAGATGATCTTAAAATTCAGTCAATGAAAAAATATCTTAAAATTCAAATAAGGTTCGAATGGATGTCGTGGCTTTTTATAAGCCCACATGCACCTCCACAAACAGCCACACATGCCAACCTCTTACGTGCATGAGACATCTGATCCTTGCATCAACTGTGTCCCACCATAAAGTTGACCTGGCCCACAAGATCAGTTACATGAATTCATTAGGTGGGCCCATATATATGCCAAACCATCCATCATTCATATACCTAATCAGTTAGGGGAACTGATTATTGGACCACATCATGTAACGGTTGGGGTCCACCTTAGGCACAACTCAGATGTCCCGCATGCATGCATGTCAAGAGGTGCATGTGCACTTCACAGCATTTCATTAATGCGTTTGGAAAACTGGCACACATCCTTACAAATCCAGTGCATGCATTTGTTGGTTCCCAATGCCTCAAGCTTTGGTCAAACACTACCAAGGAAAATGTGGGCAGTCTAAGAGCAAATAAAAGACAAATGAAGTAAAATGAAAAGTGAGCCCTCAGAAAAACATTTTATAAAAATGGCAAAAAAAAAAAAAGACGGCCACATTCAATGAACCAGCTACAATTGCCTCTCTCTCTCTCTCTCTCCCTCCCACCCTTTCTCTGCTTTCTGAAATTTTCAACTACAAAAGAGATAGTTCTACTGTTTCTTATATGAAACTGATGTTTTATCTTTTATGCTTTGGCTTTATATGACCCAACTCCGGCCATGTGATTTCGGATAATATTTGAAAATTCAAATCACATTACTTTCTCGGATGGTAGAATTGGATCTCCACTTATTGGCAATTGTGATATTTTCCCCCCTTAGGGCTTTAAAAAACCAAATGCAAATGTCATGTGATTTGGCTTTATATGACCCAACCCCGGCCATATAATTTCAGTTACTATTTGAGAAATCAAATCACGTTACTTTCTCAGGTCGTAGAATTGGATCTCCACTTATTGGAAAATGTGATATTCTCCCCCACCAGGTCTAAAAAAAACAAATGTAAATGTCATGTCAAACCATAAAGATCTGAATGCAGAGATACCTCTGGAGCCACATAATTCGGCGTCCCGCAAGTCGTATGCAATAGCCCATCCTCCTGAAAAATCCAAGAATCATATCATTACGCTTCTAAAACTTCCATTTGGATAATACAAAATAATAATTCCTACAGGAATGGCAATATTAGTGATATCACATGCTTTTGAATATTCTTGGATATGAAGTAATCACATATGCCATCTCATCACCACCACATCCACCAACATGGCACATGGGTCTGATATACATGTTTTTCAGCCGTCATTTGTTTCATTAACCTGTGACCCACCATATCGGTGGACCAGTCTGACTTTTGAGCAAGGCCATCTACATAGTGGGGACCCGCCTGACAGGCAGCTTGGACCTTGTGCATGTGTGTCACATTAGCAGATGTTATGTCATGTAGGTGAGCTGCCTTGTACCCAGGTGTGGGCTTGGCAAACCTCATGTTTCTAGATTTCATTGTCTGTATAGAACGGCAGAAACTCACCCAGTGCACTCGTGACCCACATGCATGTCAATCCACACCGTCCAAATCATGGGACCCGTTGTGGATAGAGAAAATCCACAAAAATCAATTTGATCAGATGATCTTAACCATTTAAAACAAGCTATTGACTTTGAGACCACAGACTACTTTCTTTTTAACCATCCATTTGATGGACACTAACTGGATGATTGAAATCACATGATCTTTTTAACCATCCATTTGATGGAGACACCACTTCATTAGCAATGCTCTAAAATACATACCCTAACTTGTTGTGGCAAGGCACTCAAACCAAAATCAGAGATCTTAAGATTGCCATCCTCGTCGAGTAGGAGATTCTCCAACTGCACAAATTCAATTACAATAATTCAAACCTTGATTTCATCAAATTGGTAAATTTCCTTAATAAGATATTTAGGGTGTGTTCAGGCATCAGACATACAAAAATTCCATATTAGATCTACACTAGTCTGATTACATGTAGTCATACGAAGGGCATGCCTACAACTAACCAAACGGGGGAGAATGTGCAACAAATCCACCCCATCCATCAGGTGCGCCACCAGGCCCACCACAGTTTCACCATGGATCCTAAAGATCAGTCCAATTCAAGACTTAGGTGGGCCACACCATAGGGAATGGGGTAAAATCTTAACTAAAAACTCTAAATTCCTGTGGTGTGGCCAACATGAGCATTGGAGTATCCTGTTTCGGGGAACCCTTCATCCTAGTGGGGTGCATCAAATGAATGGATTGGATGACATATCCACACCACAGTGGACCCTACACACAATTTGTACAATGTTAATTGACGCAAATTGCCTGCAACTCAGGACGTGGCCCATGATGAAGTGTTGTGAGCGCTTGTCAAATGTGGGGCCCACAGTGATAAGAAAACAGATTCCCTTATGTAAATTGATGATTTTGCCCTTTTCACTACTGCCCACATCTAATACCCACACACAGCACTTTTTCATTGAGCCACGTCAAGGGAACAAGAATCCCCTGCAACCCCATTCGTGTCCGGTTTTAATGGTGGGACTTCCCATCTCAACTATTCCCCATGGTGCAGCCCACTGGAGTACTGGGTCGGCCTGAAATTTGGGCCCCGGTCCAAACAAAAGACGGCACACCTGATGGATGGGTTGAAATCCTCTTATCCACATCAGGGAATAACATGCCCCCACATGACCATGAGTGATCGGGCAAGGATTTGTAATTAGATAGAATCTTGATTTCCAAAAATTAACAGCCAAACATAGAATTAGTAACAACATAAAAAGCATAAAAATAACCGTTACCTTCAAATCTCTATGGTATACTCCCTTACTGTGGCAATAATCTACTGCATTTATCAGCTGCTGAAAGTACTTCCTAGCCTCTTCTTCTCTCAGCTTTCCCTGCTTAGCCTGTAACTCTCACAAAAGTACACTTATGCCACTCCATTAAAAGCAATTAAATTAAATTCAATTGAATGAATTTAGATTAAAGAGACCAAGAAAACAAGCAAATTCCAACCATTCAAAAAGGCCAAGGTAGTCAATACCTTTATAAATGGTCCGCCATAAATAAATAAAAGGGACCACCCATGAGCCCAAAGTAGATTGACACTCCTCCACGCAAGCGATGCATGTACCACCAAATCATCGAACTGGACCATTCACTATGTTCGCCCCACTATGCATGGGCCACCATAAAAATAAAAAATACACACGCACACAATGGTAGGAGTATGCTAACCTTGCAAGCATTGGGCTCTCTTTTCATAACCATCGGTTTTCTAAGCCCAGATCGGTATGGTTGTGATCATCTGATCAAATAGACATGTTATCCCAAGTAGACTCTACCAAATGTAATATTCATATTGATTACTGTAGCACCTTTTATCCAAACCGTCCATTTCTATACACCAGTGATTGGATGGCAAATTTCCTCTGATCAATGTGAATTTCTAATTGTGACCCATTGAGAAGTCCATTGAACCTAACTGACGGTCCAGATCAATGATTTGACCATAAATGCATATAAAAGCATCATGCACATTAAAGACACAGCCAAGTGGGGCACCCAAAAAAAAATATAAATCTCTGCTAATGAACAAATATAAATACTACACAGTGAGAAACCACTTCAAAAAAAAAAAACATATAATTAGATTTTTTTTATTTTTTTTTATTTTTTTTGCAGATTAATAGTTTGTGGTATGTGCAAGTGAAGAAGGTAGGGATATTTTAGTAATTTTGACAGTAATCAGGGTACCTTGGCCCTTCACATGATAAAAGGAAAATACTTCTTTGGTCATTACCCAAAAAACAAGAAATCACCAAAAAAAAAAAAAAAATCAATTAATTAGAAGTTCTTAAATAAATGAATAAATAATACATAAAAATATTTTAAAAATCAAAATAACTTACAATTTTGTCGAAGAGCTCTCCTCCTGTGACATACTCCAACACAAAGTATATCTTCGTCTTGCTAGCCATCACCTATAAAAATAAATAAAATTAAGAAAAATTCAACAATCTCTGATTTTAAAAAAAAAAAAAAAAAACTAAAAAATCTGAAAACGCAGAAAATAAATAAATATTCAAAAAACTAAAAATAGATGAGACACACCTCAAACAGATGCACAACGTTTGGATGCTTAGCCAATTTCATTGTAGAAATCTCCCTCTTAATCTGAAGGAAAAGCAATTATAATTTTAAATTTTAATAAATAAAATAAACTTACCCATAATCATATTTCAACTAGTAAACAACAGACACCCACCCCAGCGCACGTTAGAAAACCCATGTAAAATCCTGCAAACCTGCTCCCACAAATTTTAAAAACTAATAAAAATATATATATATAACAGCCCATGATCAAAATTCAATTTTTAAACAACAGACCCCCCCTTAAACAACTCACCTCCCACCCTAGCGCATGTTAGCAAACCCAGGTAGAAAACACCCTCTTAATCTGAAAAAAAATATATATATATTTTAAATTAAAATTTAAAAAGCTAGTAAAAAATGAAATTGCCCATGCTTAAAACTTCCATCTTTAAACAACAGACACCCCTAGAAACCACGCATCCTCCCACCCCAGAACACGTTAGCAAACCCAGATAGAGTCACACTAACCTGCGCCACCATCATATCCTTCACCACCCGGTCCTTATTGATCACCTTGATCGCCCTCTTCTCTCCAGTCTCCACATCTCTCGCCAAATGCACTTTCCCAAAAGATCCTTCCCCCAAAACTCGCCCCAGCTCGTACTTCCCGACTCGGTTCCTGAAATTCCAACTCGCCCGACTCATTTCCGAACGATTCAAGCAAAGCCCACAAAAACAAATCCGATCTTTCGATCGAATCCTCAGTCCATCGAGTCAGGCGGGTCGAAAAACCGCCATTTCTCCAAGACCATGTTCCAAAAACGAGCTGCAAAGGCCATGAAACGGAGAAAATGAAGATAACCAGAACCGGGTTTTGGGTTCTGAAAATGAGGTATGGCGGTTCTGCAATGGGAGATTTCAAATCGCTGGTAAACCGGAAACGGATTTCGTAAACACAAGAGAGCAGTTTTGGGAGGCGGTTTTATTGGGAAATGGCGGTTTTTATCGTTGTTGGGAATGCATTAAGCTCTGAGAAGAGGCGCCCGTCGGTAAATAAACGCGCAGGATATGTTTGGTATTTTCATTTTTATCTTTTCCCCCGAGATTTACACGTGGCTTTTGTTTTTTTCTGTTGTTTTTATCTGAGGAAAATGATTTTTCTAGAAAATTCTGATTTTTTGGGAGTTGATATTTAACCCCCAAAAAATTGTCGATTCCATCCCTGTGAGGGTAGAGAAATGCTTCTGTGATATCAAGAGTACTTGCAAGTTATATTTCTCCTAGTTGTATTGGAACACGTGGACAATCCAATCAACTGATCTGAGTCGTCCATTGGGTCGAGAGAGAATTCATGTGAAGTAAATATTTAAAAAAAAAAAAAAACCAATGTGGAAACTTTAACCATTTGATTAATGGTATGTAAAATGGACGGTTAAGATTATTCTACGGTTAAGATTATTATTGAATAAGTAGTCCTAATCAACCATCTGATCCATCTATATGTTGAAGTCCATCATGGATTGCTTATGCTTGGAAAGAATTACTGTCATTATAAAAAACTAACCATCCATCCATGGCTCAGACAATGGATGGCTATAAAAGGAATCCAAATTATGGAAACATCAGACCATGCAATTAATGTTATTTTCTTATTCTAACCCATGAGATGTATATATCTTACAATGGTCCAAGAGAACTGGATCATTTTTCATGAGCCTAATATTATCTCTATAAATGGGCACGACTTCGGTGGATCCTCAGTGTGGGCCACCTTGATATATGTGCCTTACATCTACACCGTCCGTCCATTTTGACAGCTCATTGTAATGCAAGATCCAAAAAATAAGCAGATTAAAATCTCAGGTAGGCTGTCCCACAAGATATAATGGTGATTGGGTAATAAAAAGTACCTGGGTAGCTAACCAAATTTTTGGATCAATCCAATATTTGTGTAGTTCTTTGGTCTAGATTTCCTGACTTTTTAAATAAGTTAGATGGAAAATAAACATTTCAGTGGCCCTAGAGAAGTTTTTAATGATGGTCACTTAATTATTACTGTTTCTATTGTGTGGTCCACCTGAGATTGAGATCAGCTTTTTTTTTTTGGGATCATTTCTTAAAACGAGCGGTCAAAACAGATGGAAGGCACGGATGTTAAGCAGACAATGAGACCCACAGTCAAAGATCCACTGTAGCAGTGGCGGCTGAAGAGCCGTAACCTGATCTATGTCCTCTTTTTAGGACGTGGACTGCGTGCTGACAGCACAAGTAGCTAAGGGGACTACGTTTACATATATAGATAAATGGGTAGATAGGTAGATATATAGATAGGTAGGTAGGCATGCTCACCTGTTCGAATCCTGAAATACCAAGAGATGGCCATAGCAAAGATATATGCAAAACAGAGGAGGTAGCTGTTTTCATTTTTCATGGCACGCTAAAGTTTTGGATCAAAGTAAAATTTGGGACTAAGGTGCTTCTTCACGTGAAGAATTCATATTTTAGAGTAACATTGCTGATGATATGAGTTCTCCAAAAAGTTCTCACCACTTCCGTCCATATATTTTTCCAGATCATCATGATTCCAAAAGTGGGGAAGATCAAAATCTCAAATGAACCACGCTACAAAATTTTAAATAAATAAACAGTGGCAATTGAATACCCACCATTAAAAACTTCTTAGGGATTTGTCATCCAACCTAATCATTATTTCCCAATCACCTAGATGAAGAGAAAATACAAATATAAGCATAATCCAAAACTTTTGTTGACCCTTTGAAACTTTTAAACGGTGTGTTCAATCACCAATCTTCCGTACATCGTGGTACATTAGAGATTTGAATCTATATTATTTTTGGACTCGGACCATAAAATAATATGAAAAAAAAAAAATAGATGAATAGCCTAGATAGGATACATACATTATTATATGCCCACATTGCACTGTAAGTAGCCACCTAGTTACTGACGCTGTCACTGTGCAATCCACGTTCCTTTTTTTCGGCTAAAGACGTGTGCTTGTACACGTATTAAGTGCGTGTAACCAACTACAGAGAAACGGAAGCGATAAAACGTAGTCCCAAGGCATCGTCATCCAAAACACTAAAATAAAGGCAGGATAATATTCACTCCCAGTTTGATTGATAACCTGCCTAATGATGGTAAGTTCTTCTGCAACAGACTTTTTCAGTAAATATGGGAGATCACCCATGCATGAAAAAGATCCCACTAGCTCTATACCAGGTTTACCACCTTCCAACTTGATTATCAGCCCTTGATTGTGCTGACCACACCAACCTAATTAAACACCTTCCAACTTGATCATCTACCGTTGATTGTGTTGACAGCTGTAAGAGAGTTATCTTCAACCTTTAACTATCTGGTCCAATCCTCTGCATTAGTTGTGATCATGAAATAAGGTGTAAAACTCAGCCACGAAACTAATGCAAACCATGTGAGTGCAGGAGGAGATACCTACAAAACCACCGAGATCATTATGGATG
Organism: Magnolia sinica; assembly: GCF_029962835.1. Classification (NCBI taxonomy): domain Eukaryota; kingdom Viridiplantae; phylum Streptophyta; class Magnoliopsida; order Magnoliales; family Magnoliaceae; genus Magnolia; species Magnolia sinica. The sequence continues at coordinate 82,646,429 of NC_080581.1, forward strand.
ATGGTTCCTACACCTTCTAGTGCGGACCACCCAAAACAAAAATTCCATCCAAATTCAGTTCAAATGGAGGTGGATTGTCTACTGTGCTTTTTAGGACCCACAATGATGTATGTGTTTAATTAATCATATCGTCCATCTATTTTTCAAGATCATTTTATAGCATGATTCCAAAAATTAGGGAATTCCAAATCTCCAGTGAAACACACCATGAGAAAATAGTGGAGATTGAACCCCAACCATTAAAAACTTTCATGGGCTGAATGAAGGGAAAACACAAATATCAACTTCATTGAAAACTTTTGTCACCCGAAGAAGTTCTTAAAGGTTGGAGTTCAATCACTATTGTTTCATATGATGTAGTCCACGTGAGATTTGGTTCTGCCTCATTTTTTTAGCTTGTCCTAACTAAGCAAAGTGTCAGTTAAAGCCAACCAAACCTAGAGCAACTAGCCGAGGTCCAAGTTGAAAAAAAAAGATTAAAAGTACCTCTGCTTCATGCAATTCACATACAAGTGTTTGCACCATTCCCTATTATGCTTTTTTTTTTAGTAGTTGAATGCATTAAATATTTAGTTATATCTGTATTATTTAAAGTTGTTGGGGGCCTTGCACAAAACTTAGGATCTAGTCTCCCAAAACAATAGAATTATAGGATAATAAAGCAATGAAATAAATCAAAGCATAAACCACACGACATAAGAGATTTTTACGTGGAAAACCCTCAATGAGGTAAAAACTACGAGACCTCGTCCAAATCAACAATCCACTATCAAGTAAAACGTTACAACCGATCACAAGCCCACACTGCTTGGATCAAACCTTCTTCACTCACGCAGGAGTGGATAAACAATAAAAGAATAAAAAGAAAACGGAGAGATCTCACTGATCACGAGGACGTAGAAGCGCTGAGACGTCGACTCCCTTCCACAAGCTTCCTCTCTCATTTTTCTCTCTCTTTTTCTCTCACCTTTGATAACCTTAAACCCTTTGGCAAACCCTTACAAAGCTTTAGGAAAACCTCTTGCATTGCTTAGAAAAACCTTAGGCACCCATATTTATAGTTTAGGCAACTCCCTTTCGCACCTCTTACGAAAGGTGAAAGTCCCGTATTATTGACCGTACCGTTCCATAGGCTTTCACGGTCCTCATGGTCGAATTCCGGCGACCCGCGATATATAACTGGCGTTTGCGCGCGATCCTGAGTTGCATTTCATATTCCAAAGTCGGCTCGATCTGAGACTTGTATCATTGCGACCGCGCCATCGCCGCGGTTCCAACGCCGCGTATTACGCGCCGAGGTGATACCCAGGCCAGGAGATGTGGGCCCGTGTTCAGTTCGAGAAAAACGCCGCGCATTTGCAAACCCAAGGCAATCTTTCAAATCAATCACATCCCATCCCATCAATCACCTCACATGTCAAGTACAACACTCATCCACAAGCAACCCCAAAGTCAAAGCAACCTTACATGTCAAGTACACCTATCATTCCATCACCTTTCACCCATCCCTCACCCATCACTCACACATCTCTCTCTCTCTCTCTTACAATTCTCTCTCTCTCATTTCTCAAACCTATCTCCCAAGCAACCCAACGTCCAAGCTCCTCCAATCTCCATGAGAGAGCTTGGTGTGGCCCACCTTTCTACCACCCAATCCCACCATCCAAAGTCCATCTCAACCGTTAAAAACGTTCCCTTGGAGCTCTAGAGGCTATAGGCGGAAGAAGGAAGAGGAGATCTTGAGGTGAGTGATTTTTTTTGTGATTTTGATCATTTGAGGGCCCACATGTGGTGGGACCCATCTTGATTTATATTTTTGTATCTAGGAGGGGCCCATAGTGGCGGGGCCCCTCCCCTTTTCACCGTTCTCTCTTCTTCTCTCTCTTTTCTTTTATGGTGTAGATCATGGGTGTGGCCCACTTCATCCACACTGTACGGCCACGAGGACCCACCTTGATATATTAATCCATGCCGTCCTGCTATGAGGACCACCATGATGTATGCTTCAGATCCACACCGTCCAGATTTCTGGACGGTGGGTTGATCACGAGGTGTGCGTTATGTCGTAACCATCCATCCATATTGGCTAGACTTTTGGGCCCACCTTGATGATGGTCATCCGGACTGTCCAGCCTTAGGACGTCCAGCAGCAGGTATGAAGTGGAAAGACAAATATCAGCTTAATACAAGCTGGTGGGCCACACATGTGGATCCACCAGATGTATGCATTCCATCCATACACGGCGGAGCCCACCTCGTTACGTATTGTAAACCACACCATCCATCCATTACTGGATGGTGGGACCCATGCGGCATGTGTAGGGTCTCCACCGTCCAGACATGGCAGGTGGGACCCACCTGGTGATGTATTTCATACCCACATCATTAAAGGACGTCCAGAGGTCTGGACGATTTTAAAATTGAATAGATAATATAATATAATAATAATATATATTATATAATATATACTACATAGTATATGAGGGTGGGCCCTATGTGGACGCGCCACACCATCACACCATCCTTAGTCTGTGGGACCCACCTCACGTGTGAGACTACCTTAATGTATTTATTAAGTCCTCACCGTCTAGCAGATCTGGACGGTGGAAATTTGCCCACCTTGGATTTGTTTCATCCATCAGTCCAGCTGGGACGGTGGAGCCCATCCAATGCATGAGTTGAATCCAGACTGTTCGAGGTCTGGACGTGGCCCACCATGATCTGGACGGTGGGTCCCGTTGTGATGCATGTGCCTTCCATCCACACCGTCCAGTGTTCTGGACTGTAGGGACCACCGAGATGTATGTGTTTTATATGCTGTTTGTCCATCCATTTTTTTGGGCGTGGGACCCACTCCACACGTGCTGCACGTGTGGAGGTGGGGCCCACATTGATGTATGCGTCCTACCCTGTCCGTTGGAGGGACGGTGGTCCCAGCGGCAAGGCTGTTGTACCACTTCAACCAGCTCTGAGGGAACTCACCATGATATATGTAATTTTTTTTCCAACGCTGCCTGACCCTTTTCTGGACGTGGGACCCACCCCACACGTGCTGCAAGTGTGGGTGGAGCCCACCTTGCTGATGGGTGTGTCCACACCGTCCACCTGATGGTGAAGCCTACCTATGATGTATATACGACGTCCATCTATTGGCTGAACTGTGTGGGACCCACCTTAATGCATTTATTCTATTTGTACCGTCCAAGCATGGCTGGATGGTGGAGGGCCCACATGATGTTAGGTTTCATCCGTAATATCCATCCGTCCGTCCGGATCTTGGACGCGGGACCCCACCCTGATGTATTTGATCTCCCTCCTCGCCGTCCATCTGGTTTGGGTCCCACGTAGTAGGCAGCTGCTACTAGCCTGACACCAGTGAGTTCCGTGGACTTCACTCACTGCATGTGTGCAGTATCCAAGCCGTCCACTTGTTTGGACGGCAGCAAGGTCCGATCAGGTGGGACCCCGCCTTGGTGTATGTATTGTATACCCACTCCGTCCACCTGTCGACCCCACTATGATGTTTATACACACCGTCCGTCTAACGGGTCCACCTTAATTCATGTGTTTTAGCCACGCCTTCAGTCTGTTAGACTTGTGGCCCCCTTGATAGATGTGTTGTACATCCATGTTATTCATTTAGTGGACCCATTTGGAAGGTGCAAGCCCACCTGCTGGTTGCATAGGGCCCACCTACTACGAGGCCCTTGCATGAGGCCCAATGCGATATACTATGAGGCTTACCTTTGATATGTTCATGGCTCATCCATGAGACCCACCTTTGATGTGTTTGAGGCCCATCCGTCAGGCCCACTTTGATATACTTGTGGCCCATTGATGTGGCCCACTTGTTGTATTTGAGGCCCATGGGCAAGGCTTGACGTAATGTATTTATGGCCCATATGATGAGGCCCATCGAGATGTATTTTCAGCCCATTCGACTTAGCCCATTTGTATCGGCCCATTTGACTTGGCCCATTTAATTCGACCCGTTGATACGGCCCGATGTTATATACATTGGCCCATGAGTGAGGCCCAATGTGAGGTGTATACGCCCCATAAGCAACGCCCATGATGATGTATATTAGGCCCTTAGGAGGCCATGGACCCATTATATGTTGGCCCTATGAGGACCGCTCCTTGAGAGTAATGATGGTTAAATGTCCACGTTGTTGGGCAATGATGGTTTAATATCCACGTCGCGACCTTCCCTTAGGCCTTATCCGATCCGATTGTCGTGATCGATTTGCCGATTCTGATTATCGATTGATTTCGATTGTCGTGACCGATTTGCCGATTCTGATTATCGATCGATCCGATTGTCGTGACTGATTTGCTGACTCTGATTATCAATCGATCCCGATTGTCGTGATCGATTTACCGATTTTGATTATCGACCGATCCGATTGTCGTGACCGATTTGTCGATTCTGATTATCGATTGATTCCTATTGACGTGACCGATTTGCCGATTCTGATTATCGATCGATCCGATTGTCGTGACCGATTTGCTGACTCTGGTTATTGATCAATCCCAATTGTCGTGACCGATTTGCCGATTCCAATTATCGACCGATCCGATTGTCGTGATCGATTTGCCGATTCTGATTATCAATTGATCCGATTGTCATGACCGATTTACCGATTCTGATTATCCATCGATCCGATTGTCGTGACCGATTTGCCGACTTTGATTATCGATCAATCCCGATTGTCGTGACCGATTTGACGATTCTGATTATCGATCGATCCGATTGTCGTGACCGATTTTTCAACTCTGATTATCGTTCGATCCGATTGTCGTGACTGATTTTTCGACTCTGATTATCGATCGATCTCGATTGTCGTGACCGATTTACCGATTTTGATTATCTACCGATCCGATTGTCGTGACCGATTTGCCGATTCTGATTATCGATTGATTCCTATTGATGTGACCGATTTGCCTATTCTGATTATCAATTGATTCCTATTGTCGTGACTGATTGCCGATTTCGATTGACGTGACTGATTTGCCGATTCTGATTATCGACAGATTCCAATTTGTCGAGGCTGAGTATCGAGGCCGATTTTGATTAGTCGAGGCCGATTGTATATGCCGATTTCGATTGTCGAGATCGAGTGTCGAGGTCGATTTCGAGTGTCGATTTCGATTGTCGAGACCGATTTCGTTTGTCGAGGCCGATTTTGATTGTCGAGGCCGATCGTTAATGCCTATGTGATGAGGCCCATTGTGATGCATTTGAGGGTCAGGCGATGGAGCCCATTGTGATGTATATTAGGCCCATATGAAAGGCCAATTGTGATGTGTATTAAGCTCTTGAGCGAGGCCCATGGCGTTGTATATCAGGCCCTTTATGAGGCATGGGTCCACTATATGTGAGGCTCTATGTGGGCCATTCCTTGGGGGTAATGTTGGTTAAATGTCCACATTGTCGATGTCGATCGTCGGTGCATGTTATTGATACCGATTATGAGTATGTGACAGCATAGCATCACGATACATGCCCATACGCATCATCTGCATGTTTATTATGAGATGTGGTTGACCATTGCATATGACATTGGGCATGCTGTTATGAAACTCCCAGATGGGCGAAGATTGTCTCACATGAGTACACGGTATGGGCAGGATTGATGCATGACTGGATTGTATGACTCATGCATCTTGCATTGTGTGTTGTGATTATTTTACGCCCTAGTGACATCAGGGTCGTAGCCTCCACAGGTATTTCATGGATGGCTAGATGGGACACCGGAAATCTGTTCTACATGGGGTGCTATAGATATCCCTGGGTGAAAGTCCCTAAACCCTCTTGGTTCCAGAGGTTACTCCAACGTCTAGACCGAGTGGATGCATGAGCGCATGAGGGCCGTATACCGTTAGGCCGCGTCTCCCACTGTGTCGTGGTCGGTTGGAATGGGGTACGGCCTTACCTGCCCGAGAGGAGGGGGCAATGCTAGGCTGAGTCTGACCAGCTCGAGGAATGGGTCCGCTATCGACGAGTTGGGCCCGATATTGGCAGGCGGATAGTGAGGTCTCTTCCACTCACCTTATTGCGCGCGATGGGGAGGCAATCGGGTTTGGAGTGTAATAGACCCCGGTGATTTCCCAGAGAGGAACCGTACTGATATGTGGACTTATTGAGCAGGCGTTGCATACTCATTCATTCATTCATTCACTATCCACTCGGGTTGGTGGTGCGCAACTATTTGTTACGTGTACATTCGCATGACTAGGATTTCGGTTGGGCGCGCGACTAACCTGAGATCAGGGGTTTACCACATTGAGTTTGACTATCCAAATTTAGGTATGGGACTGGTTTGGATGGAAGTCCCTTGTGATGGACCCCGTGACCTGCGATACTACGTACTATCATCCCGACTTCACACTCCGGCATGGTCATTCCATTCGCACCACATATCGCATTACATCCGCCGCATATGGCATTTCAGGTCACTATGTTTATGCATTTATATGACCTAGATACAACTGACGGTATTCGTGGACTCATCAGGATTTGTATATTGCATTGCATCAGCGACATCTAATATTTGGCTTGTTGTCTCCGCATTGCATAGTTGATCTACATTGCTTCATCAGTATATGATATTGTTTTTATTATATTTCTGCATCGCATAGCCTGGATAAGACTGATGGTATTTATGGGCCTATCAGTATGTTTTCGTATTTCTCTGATTTCGTATGATTTATGATCTTGCTAGTGTTTCTGATATTGTATGATTATGAGTTTATCAGTATTTTCGCTTATTCTGATTACTCTGATATTGTTTACCTGACACTTACCTTATGCACACACTTACACCACCCTCTAAGCTTTCTATAAGCTTATGCACGATAGATGCGTGCAGGTGATGTTAGGTTGCAGCAGTGTTGAGCTTGGAGCGTGCAACGACCTTCTGGAGCTTAATTTTCGATTTATATATTTCCTTTTAGCATTGTACTCAAATGATTATATTAGTGGATATGTGATGATAATGTTATCTTTGTGAATTGGGTAATCTTATGGTTATGCTTATTATGAGTTAAATGTACGTTGGAGAAAATCCTCCTTGTAGGATCCTAAGATCGGAAATCTAGCGTTGGACACTAGGAGCCGAGAATGGGGTACTACGGAGGCTGTCGGCACCGGATTTGGCGATCGAGATTCCTGTGAATCCGATTTTCGGGTTTGGGGCGTGACAAAAGGACCTCAAATTTTCGCAGTTCGCACAAGATCCGGACTCAAATCTGCGTAACCTCGACTAGCAGAGTCCTCGACTGGTCGAGACTATTCACTCGACCGGTCGAGACAAGCCCTCAACTGGTCGAGCACTGTTCACTGAGCTCGCTAGACTTTGAGTCGAGTGACCCTCAACTAGTCGAGCACTGTTCACTCGACTGGTCGAGCAGTCAACTCTACTGGTCGAACAGCGCAGTGAAACACTCCGATTTTCATCCGACTACATTATCTCTCCTCTGAACTAAGGAGGAAAAAGCCCATCAAATTTTCCCCTTTCTGATCAGGAGGAATTCACCTTCTTCAAGTCAGCCCAGTTTCTACAAACCTCAAACTTACCTTTGAGCAAAGCCTTGGTCATCATATCTGACTCATTATCGTCCGTGTGGACCTTCTCAAGCTATAACACCTTTTGTTCCAAAGTTTCCCTGATCCATTGATACTGAATCTCTATGTGCTTCGACTTGGAATGTTGACTTAGATTTTTGCACAAGTATATAGCACTTTGACTATCGTAATAGACCACGTGTTGCTCCTGCTTCAGGCTAAGTTCCTGTAGAAACTTCTTCATCCAAAGCATCTCTTTACATGCCTCTATGACCGCAATGTACTCGGCCTCTGTTGTCAACAATGCTAAGACCTTCTGTAGCTTACTCTGCCAAGAGACCACTCCCCCTACAAACGTGAACATGAACCCCGATGTAGACTTTCTGGAGTCTATGTCACCTGTCATATCTGCATCTGTGTAGCCCTCTAACACAGATTTTTCGTCACCATAGCATAGGCTCTACCTAGATGAGCCTCTTAGATACCGCAATATCAATTTCACTGTATCATATGTGTGGTTCTTTTGCAAGGATCTCATCTCCTCTTATATAGCTTTCAACTACTCCCCCTCATGCTCGTCGGCTAGGGCTTCAGAATAATCTTCTGGCTCTCCCCTATCAATGAGCATAATGTACTCATATGGTGAGTACCTCTTGGACGGTTGTCTGTCCCTAGATGACCTCGTCACCGGTTCATCTTTTGTAGAAACTCCCTCATCTTCTGCACCTTACTGTACTCCCCCGTCATCAGGCACTACAGGAGGAATAACCGGATCCATGTCCTCTAGCTCACCTGAGCTAGGCTGGTTCTTCTCTGGCTTACCAATGTCTTATATACACTGATCTTCAAAGAAAACCACATCTATGCTCCTGACGAGCTTCTTTTCGGTCGAATCCCATAATCTATAATCGAATTTTTCATCACCGTACCCCAAGAACACACACTGCCTGATCTTTATATCGAGCTTGCACCTCTCGTCCTTTGGTACGTGAACGGATGCCTTACATCCAAACACCCTGAGATGACTATACGATGGATCTTGTCCAGTCCACACCTTCTCAGGTACTTCTCCATTCAATGGGGTTGATGGAGACCTGTTTATCAGATATACTGCCATGTGCATTTCTTCTCCCCAGAATGTCTTGGGCAACTTCGCATGGGATAACATGCATCTGATTCTCTCAACAATGGTGCGATTCATTCGCTCAACTACACCATTATGTTGGGGGTTCTTGGGAATCATCTGTTCATGCCGTGTACCCAGGGACTTGCAATACTCGTGGAAGTCACCAATGTATTCACTACCATTGTCAATGCGAATGCACTTCAATGATCTACCTGTCTCTCTCTCGACCATAGCTTAAAACAATTTAAACACACCAAAGACCTCGTCCTTGGATTTCAAAGCATAAACTCAAACCCTCCTAAATGCATCATCTATAAAAGTAACAAAATACAATACCTCACCCAAAGTTTTTGTCCTTATACGACCACAAACATCAGAATAAACCAAATCTAATGCATGCACTTTATTAATATGAGAAGTAGATTTAATAAATGAAACTCTATATTGTTTCCGTGATAAACAATCAAGACAGGTTTTGAGAGGTATACCTGTTACGTCTGGAAGGAGCCGCTTCCTCGCTAGTACTTGAAGTCATTTCTCACTCATGTAGCTTAGAGAATCTTCCACTGCGTTCAATCCACTCTTGCACACACTGACACTTGTCTTGTAAAGGGTGTAACACTTCTTTCCTCTTGCTGTGATTAACGAACCTTTGATGAGCTTCCAGCACCCACCAACAAATCAGCTTTCATAGCCATCATCATCCAACATTCCCTTCAACATCAAGTTAAGGCGAAGGTCTGGGATATGCCTCACATCCCTGAGAACCAATGTGCAGCCAACATCGGTCTTCACACATATATTACTAATCCCTACGATCTTCGATATGCCAGAATTTTCCATCTTCATAGTTCTATAGTCACCTGACTTGTAGCTTGTGAAAAAGTTCTTGCGTGGAGTTACATAAAACGAGGCTCCCAAGTCTATCACCCAGTCGGTGTCCTAATTCGTAGCCGTGAGACATACATCATAATCTGCTGAAAGAATAACTACAATGTCGCCATCTGAAGCGACCGCAGTGGAATCTGATTCATCTTCTTTCTCCTTTCTTTTTCCTTTCTTGTCGTTCTTATTCTTACGACATTCATTCTTATAATAGCCCTTCTTGCCACAATTCTAGCATTCAACATCTTTCCTGGTACTCGACTTGCCTCTTGATTTATCTCGGGCCTTTCCGCCCTTTCTGTTCTTTCCTCTCCCTCATTCTTATGTCACAAGGGCCTCTTGCTAAGTAAACCTCTGAGAATTCCTCCTTGTCTCCTCATTGAAGAGACAGCTAGTTACCTATTCTATGGATACCTTTCCGTCTGGCGCGAAGTTACTTAGAGACATCACCAATGTCTCCCAACTATCAGGCAATGAGCTAAGCAAGCCTCTAATTCATCGTTCAGGACTATCTTCATAGCGGAGAGCTGGTTCACTATATTGCTGACCTCATTCATGTGCTCAGCCACAGAACCACCATCTTTGAACTTGAGATTCACAAGTCGTCGTGTCAGGAAAATCTTCTTGTCGGTTGTCTTCCTCTCATACAGTTCTTTCAGTTTCAGCCATAAACTAGCGGCTGAGGTCTCCATAAATACATGGTGGAACACGAAATCATCCAACCATTGTCTAATAAACTCCACCGCCTTTCGGTCCAACTTCTTCCAATCATTATCAGACATATCCTTGGATTTTGCTGATATGCCTAAAATTGGAGATTACATGTCCTTGCAATAAAGCAAGTCCTCCATCTTAGCCTTTCATATGGTCCAGTTAGATCCATTGAGGCTGATCATCCTTGATGAGACACCTTCCATAATTCAGAACCAATCCCACTCCGTTCAATGAACTTAGCTCTGATACCACTTTGTTGGGGGCCTTGCACAAAACCTTAGGATCTAGCCTCCCAAAACAGCAGAATTATGGGATAATAAAGTAATGAAATAAATCAAAGAATAAACCACATAACGCAAGAGATTTTTATGTGAAAAATCCTCAAAGAGGTAAAAACCACGGGACCTCGTCCAGATCAATAATTCACTATCAAGTAGAACGTTACAACCAATCACAAGCACACATCGCTTGGATCAAACCTTCTTCACTCACGCAGGAGTGGATAAACAATAAGAGAATAAAAAGAAAACAGAGAGATCTCACCGATCACGAGGACGTAGAAGCGCTGAGATGTCGACTCTCTTCCACAAGCTTCCTCTCTCTTTTTTATCTCTCTTTCGCTCTCACCTTTGATAACCCTAAACCCTTTGGCAAACCCTTGCAAAGCTTTAGGAAACCTTCTTGCATTGCTTAGAAAAATCCTAGGCACTTCTATTTATAGTTTAGGCAACTCTCTTTCACACCCCTTGCGAAAGGGCCTAGATTTCCGCAGTCCGCGCAAGATCCAAACTCAAATTTGCGTAGCCTCGACTAGTCGAGAAGAGTCCTCGACTAGTCGAGACTTTTCACTCGACTGATCGAGACAGGCCCTCGATTGGTCGAACACTGTTCACTGAGATCGCTGGACTTTGAGTCGAGTGACCCTGACTGGTCGAGCACTGTTCACTCGACTCGTCGAACAGTGCGGTGAAACACTCCGATTTTCAACCGGTTGCACTATCTCTCCTCTAAACCGAGGAGGAAAAACCCCATCAAAAGTATCCAATGGCTAAAAATGCCCTTTACCAAAGGAGTGGTGTGAACACATGTAGGTGATTTGTTCTCTTTCATCTATGAGTCCAACTTAGGTTGGGTCCAAGTTGAGTTGGTCTGGTTTTTAATTTCTTAATATAGTCTTCCTCTTAAGCTGTTTGAAGTATATTATCTCTTTTAGATGCCTATGGTAGCAAACCTTATCCAAATTTTGGAATAACATGATATATATATATATATATATATATATAAAACTTCTTATCCTTGTGGACCATCAGTTAAATATAATTTTTAGTGTCCGGTTTCAGGTGGGCCTACTTTGGAGTGACTCAAATCTTTCTCAATTTTAAATTTTTTAAGTGAAGGGTTGATCAATCCAGCTGAACTTTAATAGGTTATGGACCTTATCTACTGTATCAAGGGATGTTCTGAACTCAAACACAAACATCTTCATCCATTTAGATTGAAACCTCTTGTTGTAGGTTTAGATCTAATGAGCCATTGGGTCAACCCAGCCCATTTTCACCCCTAGATATAGACCTTACTCAATTGATCAAAAGATGTTTTGGATTCAGAAATGTGTTGGTCCATTTTGGATCAAAACCTTGGGAGTGGATTAGGTGCAGCCCTGACAATGGGGCCCACCTTGATGTGTGTATTGTATATCCACACTGTCCATCCTTTTTTCTAGCTAAACTAATTATAGCATGCTACATACAATGAAGCTTATCCAAATATCATGTGGACCACACCATAGTAAACAGTGATGATTAGACACCCACCACTAAAAATTTCATAAGGCCCAGCTTAATGCCCATCGCATGTTTATTTTCCACCCAACTTGTTGATAAGATCGTAAAAGGGAGATACAAATATCACTTTGATCCAAAACATGTGGCCCATAAGAATTTTTTTAATAATCAATCACCACTATTTCAAGTGATGTAGTCGACCTGAATTTTGGATCTGCTTCATCTTTTGACTCATGTCCTAAAATAAGCTCTAAAATGGATGGACGACATGGATATACAATTATACACCAAGGTAGGCCCCACGATCAGGGCACACCATGTTGGGTGAGGCCAGGGCACACCTAATCTCCTCCCCAAAACCTCTTGTATTGTAGGTCTAGGTCTAATGACCTAATAGATCAACCCAACTCATTTTCTCCCCTAGTTATGGACCTAACCCACAAACATGTTCCATTTCATATCAAACCCTCTTGTCTCCGGGCTAGGTCAAATGACACATTGGGTCGACCCAACCCCTAGTCAAGGGTTCGAGTACCCATAGGTGGTGAAATCCCACTAGTGTGAGTGTGTGGTGTTGTGTGTGCAGGCATGTGTTTTAAAAAAATAATAATAATAAAAATATAAAAATATAAAAAGGTATTGAACCCATCCACTTTATCAAAATATGTCATGGACTCAGACCAAAACATGTTGGTCCATAAAATCCCTTGTTATGGGAGCTAGGTTTAATAACCTAGTAGGTCAACCCAACCCAACTTCACCCTAGCTATGTAAACCATTTGTTGGAATTTCTTGTCGTATGAAATCATTTAATAAAAAAAAAAATCAAACCAACCAAGCCTAGGGGCGACTCGCCAGGGTCCAAATTAATTTATAAAAGGTCAAGAGTACCAATACTTCATGCAATTCACCTACAGGCTCATGGTACATCACGTTTTCAGTAATTGGATGCATTAAATATTTATTTTTCTCTCTCATATTTAAAGTATCCAACGGCTGAAAATGCCTTGTACCAGAAGGAGTGGTGTAAAGTAGGTGATCTATTCTCTTTTATCTATAGGTGGAGCTTAGGTCGTGTCCAAGTCGAGGTGGTCTGGTTTTTAATTTCTTACTTAATATAATCTTCCCATAAGGTGTTTAAAGTATATTATCTCTTTTAGATGCATATGGTAGCAAACCTTATCCAAAATTTTGAAAAGAAAAGAAAAGGAAAAAAGAAGAAGAAGCACTTCTTATCTCTATGGACCTTTAGTTAAGTATAATATTTCGAGTTGGGTTTGAGTTGGGTCTACTTTCCAGTGATTCAAATCTCTCCCATTTGAAAGTTTTTAAGGAGTTATTTGTTTTTCAATTACATATATAAATTGGGATAAATAGCTAATAATTACTTTTTGAAGGGTGTTTGTTTGAGAGAAAACTAGCTATGTAATTATGGCTCGAAAATATCTTACATGCTGAATCAAAGAGAGATTGGGTACCTCGAAAATATCTTACATGCTGAATCAAAGAGAGATTGAATACTGTTAAAATCCATGAGTCCCATAATGATGTATGTGTGTGATCCATGCCGTCCATCCATTTTACCATCTTATGTTGGGGTATAAGCCCAAAACTGAGGCAAATTGGAGCTCAAGTGGACCACACCATAGGAAACAAGGGGGTGAATGACATTCGCCGTTCAAAATTGAAACCTTCCTAGGTCCCACTTGAATGTGTATCTAACCATCTAAACTATTCATAAGATCACACTAACATGTATTGTACAGAAATATCGGCTTGATCCAAAACTTCCGTGGCTCCCAAAAAGTTCTCCATGTTAGGTGTTCAATTCCCACCATTTTCTGTGGTATGGTCCACTTGAGCTTCAGATCTACCTCATTTTTTGGGCATGCCCTAAAATGAGCTGGCATAATGGATGGACGGCATGGATAAGATAACATAGCATGGATAAGATAACATACATCATGTTGGGCCCCACAATGTTTACATGTGGAAATTGTACCAATGTAATTTCGGCAGAGTTGCAAACAAGCTCCTTGTTAATGAGTATTGGCGGGGTAAATAAATAGGTAAATAATTATTATTCATTTACCATGAATTATACTGGTAAATGAAAATCAAATACTCTCTGAGTGAAAGGTTGATCAATTCAGCTGAACTTTAATACGCTATGGACCTTATCCACTGGATCAAAACATGTTCTGAACTCAAACATGAGCATCTTCATCCATTTCAGATCAACCACTTGGTGTAGGTTTAGATCTAATGAGCCATTGGGTCAACCCAACCCATTTTCACCCGTAGATATGGACCTTATTCAGTTGATCAAAAGAAGCTCCAGACTCAGAATGTGTTGGTCCATTTTGGATCAAAACCTTGGGAGTGGATTAGGTGCAGTCCTGACAATGGGGCCCACCTTGATGTGTGTATTGTATATCCACACCGTCTATCATTTTTGTCAACTCGGTTTATAGCGTGCTACCTACAATGAAGCTGACCCAAATATCACATGGACCACACCATAGTAAACGGTGATGAGTGGACGCCCACCACTGAAAACTTCATAAGGCCCAGTGGTTGAGATTAAGCAGGAAAGTTGGGAGGGGAATCTCTCTCCATATTTGTATTAGGTTTAGGGCTAGTCATGGGCTGAGTTAGGCCATGCAAAATCAATTTTTTAAACAGGCCTAACCCAACCAATTCAAAATTCAGAACTCAATCAGCCTTAAGGCCACACCCATTGCTAGGCCCAATGAGGGTTCTTTCTCTTTTCTAAGGTTTGGTGAAAGAGACCTTACAGTTTATTTAGGTAGAGTGAAACGGTTATGGAAGAGAGAGAGAGAGAGAGAGAGAGAGAGAGAGAGTCTTCTCCAAATGAAAAATCCCACCAATGAAAAGAAAATAACATACGTATCAAATGCGCCCACGCACTAGGGGACCACAAGTGGACCACCATATAGACCCATATTAAGTAATTGCCACGTGTCCATAGCTTCACTTGCTCCCTCCTCCTCATGCACCTTTCCATAACCTACCTTGCCAACTTGGATACTTTAACACCCGTGTGAAAGTAGGCAGTTGGTATGCTTTTCGAACGTCCATTCCTTTTATCAGAGTGGCCCACTTTGTGAATGGTCCAGTTTCTATATATATATATATATATGGTCTCTAAGGTGGGGGCCACGTACATCTACCACAAGCGGTGCATGTATCATATTCATAGGTGAGAAATGATATTATCCATTATTACTTTTATTTAGTGAATAAACAAAATGGGTCTAGTCACCGTCTTGAACCATCTGTCTTTTAGCTCTATTATTTCAAAATAGAATTTTTATTGATTCTAACCATTCAATCTGAAGATTTTGAAAAATAGATGGTTGTAATAAATTGGCCTCATTCAGAGGGTTAAGATTATCTGATGCGCTTAATTCTTTCATCACGGCTTGTTGCAAACTGATCGAACGATTTCGACTGATGATTGGGCATCTGTCGTGTAATTAGAACCGTTAGAGGGCGTTTGGTGGGGACTTAAATTTAAGAGATAGAACACACATGGAAGATATGTACAGTGATATGTATTGTTAGAATTGAGGGCCATTAGGGCGTGTTTGGCCGGGCGCTGGATATAGGATAAAGACATTTTACAAGGGTTATACTGTTTACATCCCATTCCCTTTTCTGTTTGGGACGGCGGGATAAAAATCATTCCACCGCACCCTCGTAAATAGCGTCTGGATTCTGCCAATCTCGAGATATAGGTTTTCACCGCTGTGTAGGGCCCACCAAGATATCAATGAGATATCTACTCCCTCCATCATTTTCACCTGCCTACATTCAGCCATGAAGTTGTTTTGAGGCAGCTATAAAGCAGTGAGTGGGGCACACCATGAGAAGCAGTGGAGATGCAAACCCATCCATTTGTGACCATCCAAACACCCTGCTGGATATCCCATGGGCTATCCCAAACCCATGGGATCAACAGACAAACACTGACACCACCATCATTACCTTAAAAACCATTCCATCCCACCTAATCCCATGGGATCGGTTGGGCCAAACACGCCCTTAGGTTGGAGCGTATCCAGGAAAACGGAAAGTAGACTGGTTGTAACCCCAGCACAACCCAGCTAGGTGGTGTTAGGCGTGTATTTGTTTTATATCCAATCCATCTGATTTGCTAGCTAATTTTAGGGCCCAAAATATAAGAAAATCCAGAAAGCTCAAGTGGACCACGCCACCCGGAAGTTTATGTTGAAATTGGGTGCCTTTGATTTATGTTGAAACAGGGGTCCTCGATCAATCAACTACTCAAGTCAATTGATCAAAATATCATGAATTTTCTAATTTGCTCAGTAGACACTTTTCAACATGTTTGATTGATCGAATATGGAGGCTCGATCGATCAAAGCTTAGATTGATAGAGCATGCAATTTTGCATAATTGTGCAATTTGTTTACTATTTCGAGTGTAACACTATATAAATGGGTGTAATATAAGATTAGGCTAATTTTAAGATCGAGAGGCTTGTTCTAGAAAGAAACTAGGGTTTTGAGAAGGATTCTCATGTCCGTAAGTCGATTCCATCTCTTGTACTTTCGCATTCATTGTTGATCGTTTGTCACTTTGTACCGTAGTTTCTTCCCGCAAGGGTTTTTCTACGTAAAATAGTGTATTCTCTGTGTTGCCTTGTTTGTATTTGTTTCTAGCTTGTTTGATTGGAATAGATTCTTGCTTTTGCAATCCCCTAACAAGTGATATCAGAGTTATATATTGGGATTTGAGTTTGAAATTGAGATATGGCGATGAATAGATCAAAATTGAAGTATGAGACAGAAGTTTACTGAAAAAAAATAACACTGAGAAAAATAACTTTGAATTATGAAAGGTAAAGATAAGAAGCATTTTAGTTCAGTAAGGGCTTCAACAGGCATTCCTTGGCATAACGAAGCGTCCTACAACTATGAACGATGAAGAGTGTGAAGAACTTGATTAGAGGGCGATAACCTTGATTCAATTAAATCTATCTGATGATATTCTCTGTAATTTTCTTGATTAGAAGATCACCGTGGGCTTTGGACGAAGTTAGAAAGCTTATCTATGACAAAATCTATCTCAAATCATGTGTATCTGAAGAAACAATTCTATAATCTGAATGTAACGGAAGGGTCAGACATTAATGAACACATCAGCATGTTTAATCAGTTGCTTTGCAAATTGACAAGCATTAATGGAGGAAGAAGATAAAGCCTACATCATGTTATCATCTCTTCCAGAATCTTATAACTATCTGGTCGATACTCTGTGCTATGGTAGAGATACCTTGGACATTGAGACAGATATCTCAACATTTTAATCGAAGCAGTTAAGAAAGAAGAGTGGTGATAAATGGTCTTCTACAAACGCACTATCTATCTAAGGTAGATAGTCTAAGCAAAACAAGGAAAAGCCTCGATTTATATTCAAGTTTAAGAGCAAAGGAAAGATGAAATGCTAGAATTGTGGGATGGTGAGACATATGAATGAGTGACGGAATCCTAAAACCCAGAAAGCATAGAAGTTAGGATTTGTTGAGGGAGGCCAACACAGTAAAATCCAGTGAGGAGGCGAGTGGTTGTGACGTATTAACCGTATTTAAATCTGAGTATCTCAGCAATGAGTGAATTTTGAATTCAGAGGCCTCACACCACATGACCTCTCATCGAAGTTGGTTCATCCATTACACCAAGTACTATAGTGGCCAGGTGTTTATGGGCAATGACATTGCCTGTAAGGTGGTTAGTATTGGATCGGTGCACATCAAGATGTTTGATGGGTTGGAGCGTATCCTAACATATGTCAGACACATTCTTTATCTAAGAAAGAATCTGATATCTTTAAAAGCTCTTGAGGCACGAGGGTGCAAGTTCACCATGTTTGATTGCGTCCTAAAAGTTTTTAAATGGGCACTAATTGTTATAAAGGCATAGCAAAGCAGTAACCTTTACAACTAATTTGGAATATTGTATCAGGTGGAGATACGGCGTCTGTAGCAAAATTCAAGTTTTCACGTTTGTGGCATGTGTGCTTAGGCCACATACGCGAGCGCGGTATGAAGATACTTTCTGATCAGTCTAATTCATACATTTAAAAATGTTAATTTTAATATATGTGAACATTACATATATGGTAAGTAATCACGATTGTCTTTTAAATCTGGAAAACATATAAGTAAATATGTGCTCGACTATGTGCATTCAAATGTATGGGGGTCATTGCCCGCGGTTTCTAGGGGAGGATCGTCATTCTTTATCACATCCATTGACGATTTCTCCAAAAAGATATGGGTTTATTTTTTTAAAAATGAATTCGATGTTTATGCCACTTTCAAGATATAGAATGTGATGGTAGAAAAATAATTAGGGCAGAACTTGAAAGTGTTGGGGACAAACAACGGTGGAGATTCACTTTTAAAGAATTTAATCAATTTTGTAAAGATGAAGGAATCGTGAAGTGCAATATAGTAAGGTATACACCAGAGCAGAATAGTGTGGTGAAACAAATGAATCAGACTCTCTTGAAGAGAGCCTGAAGCATTTTGAGTAATGTTGTATTGGGTAATGAGCTATGGACTGAGACCATCAATACAACTTATTATTTAGTGAATCGGTTCCAATCTATGGCTATTGATTGTAAAACGTCATAGGAATTGTGCAGTAATTATGATGTAGACTACTCAAGGTCACGTATATTTGGTTGTGATACTTACTCTTGTGTACCATCAGTTGAGACAGATAAGCCAGACCAAATGACAAAGAAGTATACCTTTGTTAGCTATGATGATTGTGTGAAAGGATACAGGTTATATGACTGGGCCACATGAAAAATCACAATGAGCCAAGACGTCAAGTTTGATGAGGATTCATTATTCCACAAAGATAAATATAAAAAAATAGAAAAATCGGTGATGATTGACGTTGAAATTGACAAGAGTGAGACACTAGTAGAAGTTGAATCGCGGGAAAAGATACAGGAGCAGGTGGAGCCGCCACCTGTGAAGAGAAATTCACTAAGAGATCACAGATTACTAACTATATATAGCGATAACTCGAATGTTATATTCGCTCTTATTATGGATGAGAGGGATCCATCTTCCTTTAAGGAAGCATTAGAAGATAAATATGCTAAGAAGTGGATTAGACAATGCAAAATGAGATGAACTATTTATATAAGAATGAAACGTGGGAGCTGGTAGAGATTTTTGTTGGACGGAAAGCACTCGGATTGAAGTCGATTTACACAAAAAAAATGGGATAGATACAATATGAGATTAGTTGTGAAGGGTTATACGCAGAAGGAGGGTGTCAACTTCAATAAGATCTTCGCACATGTGGTCAAGTAGATATCTATCAAATTTGTGTTAGCGCTAATTGCCCAATACAATTTAAAACTGGAACAAATTGATGTAAAGATTGCTTTCTTATATGAAAAATTAAAAGAACATATTTACATAAAGCAACCAGACGAGTTCAAGGTACGGGGGTCTAAGAATAAGGTTTGTACGTTAAAGAAGTCATTGTATGGCATGAAACAGTCGTTTGGGCAGTGGTGAAAGAAATTTAATTCTTTCATGGTGTGTCAACGGTTTATCATGAGTGAATTTCATTATTGTCTACTTTAAATCAATAAATGATGGGGAATTCATAAAACTAGTATTATACGTTGATGACATGCATATCGCCGGCCATAGCATTTCTGATATTAATGTATTGAAAGTTCAATTATCTAGGACATTCGAAATGAAAGATATGACAGCTGTAGAAAAAATTCTCGATATCAATATACACAGAAACATGAAGAGGATCAAGCTATGGTTGTCTCAGGTGGAATACCGTAAGAAGGTATTGGTCAAGTTTGAGATGGACAAGGTTAAACCAGTTGGCACACCCCATGATACTCATTTACGGTTTTCTTCATAACAATGTCATGAAACAGATAAAGAAAAACAGTATATGTCATATGTTCCTTATATGAATGCAATTGGTAATTTAATGTATGTCATGGTCTCTACATGACCAAATATTTCACATGCAATGGGTGTTGTAAGCATATATATGTCAAATCCAGGCAAGCAACACTGGGAGGTAGTAAAATAACTACTTCGATATCTACAAGGTACAAAGGGCTATGTCTTGACATTCAAAAAATCAGAGAAAAAACTTGTAGACTGTGTGGATTCGAATTACGTTGGAAACGTGGACAATAAAAGATTGACTTCCAATTACTCATTTGTGTTGCAGGTGGAGCGATCAGTTAGATGTCAAAGCTTTAGTCTGTGGTGGCTCTTTCCACAACCGAAGCTGAATATATGATAGTGACGAATGCATTCAAGGAAGTCATTTGATTGAGAGAAATGATTAATGAATTGGGGCTTCAGCAGGAGGTCGTGCCAAGAATTGTTACCGCAAGAAAGCGTGATTAATTTGGCAAAGAATTTTATATGTCATTCTCGTACTAAACATATTGATATGTATCATCATTTTATCCAACAGATACTTGAGAAATGCAATATTACTCTTAAGAACATGAACCTAGCTGACATGCTTACGAAGGTTATTCCTATAGAGAAGTTCAAATTATGTTCGACTTCTCTGGGTTGGCATTGAAGGAATGAAGATGGAGTGTGCACAAAAAGCGACAATGGTGGGACTATGATGGAGAAAATTAGAAATGGAAAATGGAGATTGTTAAAATTGGATGCCTTTAATCTATGCTCAAACATGGGTCCTCGTTCGATCAACTACCTAGGTCAATTGATCGAAATTTTCTAAATTTTCTAGTTTGCTTGTTGAAAATTTTTAAGCATGTTCGATTGATCGAATATGGAAGTTTGATGGATCAAAGTCTAAATCAATGGAGCGTACGGTTTTACGTAATTGCACGATTTGTTTCATATTCCAAGTGTAATACTATATATAGAGGTGTAATGTGGGATTAGGGTAATTCTAAGATCCAGAGGCTTGTTCTAGAGAGAAGTTAGGATTTTCAGAAGGATTCTCACATTTGTAAGTGGATTTCATCTCTTGTACTTTCATTTTCATAGTGGATTGTTTGTCGCTTTGTGCTGTGATTTTTTTTCCAGCAAGGGTTTTTCTATGTAAAATCGTGTGTTCTCTTTGTTACTTTGTTTGCGTTTGTTTCTCGCTTGTTTGATTGGACTCGATATTGATTCTGCAGTCCCCCAACAGTTTATACTTGTGTTTTCCGTTCATCCAGGTCTTTGTGACCTTATTAATAGGTTGGATGGCAAATAAACATTACAATGGCCTTATGAAGGTTTTAATGGTGGGCATTCAATCACCATGGTTTCTGTAATGTGGTCCATTTGAGCTTTTGATCTCCTTCTTTTTGTCTCATGCCTTAAAATGAGCTGGCAAAATGGATGGATGGCATGGATATAAAAGGGAGGCCTTGGGTTCACAACCCAATCAACTTTCAGGAAAATGACACCAAGTAGGATAGTATCTTACTTATCTGGATGAATTTGAACCACTTTACATTTTGGCTTAAATTGGCCATTTGATACCACAACTGGATGGTCAATGTTTACACTATATCTGACTGCACCAAATCTAACAGCTAATAAGACCACATGTGGCAACATTTCTATATAGAAGATCAAGACATGATCCTTATGACAAATGCGATTAGCATGAGGAAATCATGAAGTGCAAAGAAAGTTGTCATAAGACGCGTGTCAATGCATTTGAGTAAAAAGTTGTTACAAGACACATGGTGAAACAAATGAGCTTAGAGAGGACGTTCACGGCTATTGTTTTAACCAGTATTAATTCTTCTCATGACACATGGTAGAAATCAACTAAATGCACCTACATGAAGCCATAAGTGGAAAGCTCAAATATGAGCTATTAGCTAAGGTGGTGACCAACAGCAATACGTAACATAATGTGATTAGTCACGCATATCCAGAAGCAAGCTGATGACGTGAGGAACGGGAAAACATTTCTCAAGATAGAAACACAATCAATTATGCTTGGTATGATTGGCCTATTGGAAGAAAATCTTCTAACTCATATAAAGAAGATCTTGTAAGCCGATTCCAACACAAGTCTCTTGCAAACTATCTTACACATTTATAAATTCATACCAAGAGATGGAGGCCTACAGTACTTCGATATAATACAACATTACTATTTTTCAGCACAATGTTGCCTATCATTTATCCATCATGGACAATTATTATTATTATTCAATCTAACTTTCTCACTGTTAGCCAAAGCAATGTTGCAAACCAGCTCAAATCAATTAAATTAGAATATGATAACTAAGTACCCTATGTTCACAATCATGTTATTGAGCCTAAGAAAATCTCTAAGTCTCGAACAAATAGCCAACAGGGCCATCTTGCCTCATGCCTAGAGATTTCGCTCGACTATTTCGCAACGAAGTTTGACCAAAGTTACGAACAGGGTCTCTATTTAAGCACAATTTCCTTACTGCGGAGTCAATCAAGTAAGGGCCAATTTGGGACGTTGTGTTAAACTAGATTAGATGGGATGGAATTACATATAATCTCATCATAGCTCCTGTTCGTGATTGTCGTGGATTTGCAGTGGATTTGAAAAGGCAAGGATGTCACATAATCTTATTTGGGAATACAAAGATTTACGATGTAATGATAAAGTTGCATAGTGGGCGTGTTTGGTATAGTGTTGTATGGGAGGATCACGAATTAGCTACTGAGTAGTTGAGTCACCACATAAGTGACATTGCCAAGTTCTGTGGGTCCCATCATGATGTATGTTTTGTATCCACACCCACCATCCATTTGGAGAGATCATTTTAGGACATTATCCAAAGAATGAGTCCAATCTAAATCTCGAGTGGACCACACCACAGAGAATAGTGGAGAGAGTGACGCCCACCATTAAAAACTTTTAAGGGCCATAAAAGTTTTCGAACATGCTGATCTTTGTTTTTTTTTCCCCCTTCTTTAGTGTCTGTGTTAACTTATGTACAGGTTGGATCTGCAAATAAACATCACGTTGGACCGTAGGAAGGTTTCAACGGTGGGCGTCACTCTCTCCACTATTTTATGTAGTGGGGTCCATTAAAGCTTTACATCTACCTCATTCTTTAGATCATGCCTTAAAATGATATACACAAATGGATTGACGTTGTGGATATAACACATACATCATAGTCGGACCCACATAACTTGGTAACATCGCTTCAACAACAGTAGGAGTTCATTTCCCTCCATGCAGCCCACTCGAAACTTGGATCTGCATCATTTTTTGGCACATGACCTGAAATAATCTGGAGAAACCGGTGGACGGCTTGGATTTATCATATACATGAATGTGGGGTCATGACTGGGGACACCCCACCCACGTATACAGGTAGTGACGTGATGGGGTGTTCTCAACCCACCGTCACCTATAGTGTGGTCCACCTGATGGTTAGATCAGACTAATTTTTGGGCTCAGGGGTTAAAATGATTGGGGTAAAGAGGTAGATGGTGTGGATCTAACAGTTACCTCATGATGAGTTCCACGAGTGGAAACCCACTCCAAAACTCTATGCATGCAAGGGAAAGTGTCATTGATGCTAGAGCTTTCTAGTCCTTGTACCTCACGGTGTGGCCACTTGAGATGAGGATCGACTTTATTTTTACTTTCGAAGGCTAAACTAGTGTGGAGAATCAGATGGATGGCTTGGATGAAACATCTACACCACGTTAGGACCCACAAGTGGAGCCCCCACCCTTCCGCTGTAACTCCCAGGGTGGGATTTGGAAAATCAAGGAGAGGGATAGCGAAATCCCGCTACCACCACGCGATTTAGGCATGAAACTCAAAATAATTTTCATCCTCGTATTCAGCATCCTTCCAAACATGTCAACACCATCTATTAGATGAGATTGTGAATACAATCTCATCTAATACCATCTAATACAGCCAAACAAGCCCTAAAGAACAAGTGGCTATTCCACAACAGCCTTGTCCATGGACTCAAGATTCAAGCCACGAATGAATAATCATTTTCATAACTATCTTCATATGAAGTAAGGATCCAAAGTGACAAATGGGTTATCATCTCATCAACCTTCCCTACCACGAAGTATGTGATTGAATTTGATAACGACCTACTCACCCATGAATCTCAGACATGAGTTGTAACTAGAGTTATACACGAGTTGAACCGAGTGGATCACTTAGCATAGCTCGACTCGGCTCTGCCAATAACTAACCCCAGCTCAAACTTTGCTCAGCTCAGGCCAGTTCGAGCCAAGCTCAAGCCTATGAGACATTTTCTCAAACACATAGAGGGCATATTCAATTTTTCATAAAATACAAAACAGTAATAAAGTATACAGGCATTTCATCAAACACTTAGTGAGCAACATCAAAATCATAATTTGAGGGCAGTTTTATAATGTGAAGTTTTTGTTATAGTGATTTGTTTCATATACATTCATTCCTCGCCACTAACTGATCCCACGGAGAATGTATGCACCCGAAACAACATTTCATCGAGTCATTTCATCAAACACTTGGCGAGCAACATCAATATCAAAATAACCAAGTTACCAAGCCAATTCGATCCGAGTCAATTTGCATTGAGGTTCAATCGGAGTCGAATTGAGCTTGGGCAAGCTCGAACTCGGCCCAAAATTTTTTCAAGCTAAAAAAATCAGCTCAACTCGGCTCGAACTCAGTTTTCGAGTAGATCGAGCAAGTTAATCGAGCTAACACAGTTCATGTGCAGTTCTAGTTGTAAAAAGCGGACAGTCATTCCCGGCGACCATCTTACCATGAAGCCTAAATGTATAACAAATGAACCATCGAAGAGCCGCCACCATTGGCCATCCATGAAACTCAATCATGCGCGATGAATACATAGCCGTACTATTGTCCAGCCATGAAGCCAGCCATGTTATGAAAAAACATCCATCCTTTCTCAGGAACAATAATTATCTTGCACAACGAATCCCAACCCACGACCCACGAACTATCATTCCTATCGATCTTCCGGCCATGAAGTCAACTGATGAGCACGCAATCTAGTTTTCATGCTCGATGACCCTTTTGCTATGAACAAATAGTTGCTTCCAAGGACTGTATGGCAAAGAGCATATTATCGTTAATTATACTTTTTTAATTCCTCTTTATTACTTACTTTAAAACCTAATATAGTTAAAATTTATTTATTTAATTGGTCAAATTTAACCTAATTTTATTCTTTTAAATTATATTTTTTAATATTGAATATC
This sequence comes from Magnolia sinica, assembly GCF_029962835.1. NCBI lineage: Eukaryota > Viridiplantae > Streptophyta > Magnoliopsida > Magnoliales > Magnoliaceae > Magnolia > Magnolia sinica. The sequence continues at coordinate 82,671,781 of NC_080581.1, forward strand.
TTGATAAGCTATCACATGCATGATTGAAAGCCTTTACTCCTAAAATAAAATAAACTCATTAGATCGACAACCCATCCACTTCACAAATTGCTTAATTTATGCAATTGGTGACTGAATAGTGTACCAACTTTACAATCCAGTCTATTTTGCAACATCATAATGTTCAAATCGAGCCAATATCAGCTCTATCACACATACAACACGAAGAATTGATTGACTGCTGTCACCTCTGGTGTATGTCCCATCTATGGTAGGCCCTATAATTCGGACGTAGGATCGACGTATGCTGAAGTGACGTGAACGGCTGAAAATTTCCACCTCCATTTTATAAATGAAGGTGTACTAGCACCAGAATTATAAAATTAATACTTTCGCAGTAGTTACCAGAAAGAGGTTCTTTCTGCGGTGAATGCACACGTGCAAAAATCTCACCTGTTAAAACATACGATCGAATGCATCGGTGGGACCCACGGTGTAGATCATCTGAATATAAAATAATCAAGACACGGCATCTTATAAAAGAAAATGAATGTTAATCTCCATCTAGTGGTTTTATATCTGTGTGGTCCACCTGATTATTGGATGACTAAGATATTTTTCTTCAGATGATCTAAATATTAGTTACCACCTGATATATGGATTGGATGTAAATCATGATTGAGATGTTGGCACGTGTCGTCGTAGGTGGAGTCGCGTGTGGAGGGAATTGCGTAGGGCTAGCAAGTATCAGACAACGGTCCTTTTCTTTTCTTTTCTTTTTCTTTTGCTTTTCCGTTTTTTTGGAAAAAACATCCGTCTTTTTCGTTTTTATTTTTATTTTTATTTTTTAACTTCTGTCCTTTTCAATTTTCATTGTCAATTTCAAGCGTAGATACGATACACCTCGGAACTACGGTTTTCCGTACACATTCATTTGAACATGTTTATATCTTCGCGTTTACAACTCGATCCAGACCGTCCAAATTGTGGGTCCCAGAATGGATGGGGTTATTTACTAAATTTCATTCACCATACAAACATAACCATTTAGAGAGCGTGCATCTTCTACATGAGGTGAACGGCTTTCAGAATTTCAAAACCCAGCTCATATTGGGCAAAGATGCAGGGCCCACTGCGGACAGATTACACCTCAAAATCAGATTTAAAAAATTATAAACTCTGATTGATGGACACGTGTTCCCTGAATTTGAACCGTTGCCTATTTTCCATTTAAACGCCCATCAGATATCCACCACCATTAAACCGAGTAGATGATAGTAGCCATCCGATTTTTCCCTTAGAATTTGGACCGTTCACTATTACTTGTATCCATCCATTTTATAAACATCCATTTAACGGTTACGATTTCTTGATCAGTATATTTTTCAAGATATGATCCACCCACAAGGTGCCCCACATTTTGGACGGTCTAGATATCCGAATTTGATCGCCAGAGAGATGTGAGCATTTCCGACGCGAACAAACCCGATCATGAATTTGCTCTACCCGATTCTAGACCCGATTTTTAAATAGGTTGGTATTTTTAAACCTGAGCCCTACACGGGGACGTCGATTACTCTAACCGAACTTAGATTGAGTCAGTCGGGTTCGGGTAATTTGAATCGGTCGGGTGCAAACCCTATCTAAAAATCAGGGCGAGAAAGTGGATTTTACACAAATAGGACCCATGTTTCAACGATCCAAACCGTTCATATGATGGGTCCCACCACAGATGGCCCATGACCCAAAAATCGCCCGACTTGGAAGATCGTATCCATGGAATATTTTTGATTGCTGACGGTTGTTGCTACTTTATTTCTTAACCATCTATTTTCGGACCACAGCATAAGTTACACGGACCCATTTCGGTGCTTGGACCATACAAAGGAGGTCTAGGAAATTCGATGGATCAGATGGCCCAGTGAACCCAGGACTGGACCCACATCTGGGGTCCATTGAGACGGATCCAGGTCAAAGTTCTACAATCACAAATGATTCGGTTAAGATCCGCCACTCATAACTCAAGAGCATCAAAGATTCGGTTCGACCTTCGGACTTAGACACAGGTCCTGATCAAAATCATCTCATTCATGCTCAATTTCAGAGCTCAAATTTGTAATTCAATAGATTATGATTAGATTTTGAAATTTTCAAGAACGTAATTAACTCAAATACATGATAACAGCATCGAAATCATTACATTCGGACTAAAATCTGGAGCTCTAATTTATAATTCAGTAGATAATGATTAGATTTTGAATTTTTCAAGAATGAAATCAACTTAAATACATAATGACGGCCATCTTCTTCCCTGCATGAAATCGCATGCAAAGATGAAAGACGGCTTAAAAAAGATGAAGATTCTCAATTATAAGGGAAAAGAACACTATATTTATTAGATCATTTTAGGGTAGTATGAGCTCAAAAATGATGAAGATCCAAGGCTTAAATGGACCGGATCATTTTAGGGTATGAGCCCAAAAATGGTGAAGATCCGAGGTTTCAATGGACCAGATCATTTTAGGGTATGAGACCAAAAATGTAAAGATCCAGGGCTTAAATGGACCCCACCATACGAAGGAGTGGTGATAATGACAATGATGCCTGCTAGGGGGGGCTCGGCCACTAGTTGACCCCAACTTGAACTCAGCTCAGCTCGATCCTCGAGCCTAATCGACCAGCTCAGCTCGGCTCGGTCCTCGAGCCTAACCGACCAGCTCAGCTCAGTTCAATCAATAGCTCAGGCCAGTTCGAGCCGAGTTCGCCTATGCAGCATTTTCACAAATACATGAACTGTACCTTTAAAATCTCACTGTTAGTTTTACGGGTATTTTATCAAACAACTTCAAAGGAATAAAAAAATCAAGAAAAAATGGTATTTGTTTCATATACATACTTTCCTTGCCACCAGCCACACTTTGTTGAGTCATTTCATCAAACGCTTAGTGAGCAACATCAATATCAAAGTAACCGAGTCACTGAACTGCTTCGATCCAAGTTCAATTCAAGTTGCGTTCGATCCTAGTTGAGTCGAGCTGGAGCCAACTCGAACTTAGCTCGAACTCAGCTTCAAACCGAGTTGAATTGAGCTTTTTCAAGTCGAGTCGAGCGAGTTAACCGAGTTAGCTGGATTCGTGTACACCCCTAATGCTCACTATTGAAACCTTACTAGGGCCCATAGTGATGTTTACTTGCCATTCAACCTGTTCACGAGGGGATCCTTACTCTTGCTCGGGTGGTGGACTCTCAGGAGTTTCAACACCCCGTCAAGGGTTTGAATATCCATAGGTGGTGAAATTCCACTATGACGTGAGTTTGTGGGGTGTGTGTGCGTGTGTTAAATAAATAATAACCTGTTCACAAGGTCATTTAGACCTGGATGAAGGAAAAACACAAATATCAACTTGATCAAAATATCAACTTGATCAAAACTTCTATGACTCAGTAAAAATAAAAATTATCAATCATGAGGAAAAAGAACGCTATTTTACCATAACGGGAGGAATTTAAGATATAATTCAAATTGCGACTAATAATATCAGTGGTTTGATTGCGACCCTTCACTAAACAAATAATAATAATAATAATGGTCTACATTTCACATTTCACATACAGGTGTTGCCTATGAGATAAGTAGATCAACTTGACTTTTGGACCACCCATGGATGAATGGTTAGGATCTAGCAAGTGTGTTCTAGTTTGTCATTAGTGTCCTAGAACGCCTCACTATCAGCACCCTTTATAGGGACAGGCCACAGACTTTATGGACTTGGTCCAGGCCAGGGCTATGGAGCCCACCGTGATGTATGGGTTTTATCAACACTATCCGTCTATTTTATTAAATCATTTTAGGATATGAGCTCAAAATTAATGAAGATGGAATGTTTAATGAACCGCACCACATATAGGAGGGTTGATGATGACAATAGCGCCTACTATTGAAATCTTCCTAGAGTCCATCGTTGACGTTTATTTGCCCTTCAACCTCTTCGCAAGGTCATACAGAAGTAACAGAACAAAACGAAGGGAAAACACAAATATCAGCTTGATCAAAACTTTTCTAATGATAGCCGTTCAATCTCCACTATATGGTCCACTTGATTGTTTGATCTACCTTATTTTTGGGCCCATGCCCAAAAATGATCTGAAAAATTAGATGCCAAGAGTAGGTAAAACCCATACATCACGGTAGGCCACACAGAGCACCTGCTTGGATCGAATCCGTCTGGACGCTGGACACCGACAGGTTGAGTAGCCAGACTCGCTATCAAAGTGACGGCACCAAGTTTTGTGGAGCCCACCATGATGTATGCATTGTATCTACACCGTTCATCCATTTGGAGAAATCATTTTAAGGCATGAGACAAAGAATGAGTCCGATCCAAAATCTGGAGCGGACCCCACCACATAAAACAGTGAGGAGAGGTACGCCCACCGTTGAAACCTTCCTCAGGTCGATTATGATGTTTATCTGAGATCCAACCTGCTTATAAGTTAAGACAGACATGAAAGAAGGGAAAAATCAAATTTCAGCTTGATCCAAAATTTTGTAGCGCATAGAAATTTTTAATGGTGGGCGTCACTCTCTCCACTGTTTTCTATGGTGGAATCCACTGGAGCTTTGGATCTGACACAATCTTTGTCTAGGGCCCTAAAATGATATCTTCAAATGGATGGACAGTCTGTATACCACACATACATCATCATGGGCCAACTTCAGTAGAAGTCTGGCTACTCATATGTAATCCGTGTCCGAATCCTACTGAAGTCTGGCTACTCATATGTAATCCGTGTCCGAATCCGTCGAGGCGGATGTGCAGGACGCAATCCGCATCCCTTTCAAAGATACTTTTCTCCATGGTAATGGGTCGCTGTCAGACTCCCTTCAGATACATAGCCCACCTCATGTCTGTGGCACTAACGACAAGTCTTATGGCTGTCAATGGTACCTGATATCTGCCACACAAATACAAAAATAGGATGTCCATTCCCCAGTAGCTAAGATTCGCATTGCTATCGTATGTGATAAGGACGGTACTGCCCATTCATGCCGTCCATCAGCTTTTACAGCTCATCTTATGGCATGGACCCAAAAATCAAGCAGAGCCACATCTCAAAACTAGACCTCTGCTGTCATCGAGAGAGAGAGAGGGAAAACCATAGCTATAAATATCTCATTGGTCATCCAATAAATAATAAACGATCCAAATTAAGGGGGGAAAAAAGTGCCATTTAATGTAAAGATCATCTATGTCCACATTAATCTAACATCATCCAATTGGCCTGATCTTAAGGCAACGTCCATCTGAAGTATAAGCAGAATTTGGACGGTTCAAATTGACTTGCATGAATATTGACGGTTGTGGTGTGCATGCTCATCTATTGTGTGCTCTTTCAGACAATCACCCACAATCAATGTTCTCCAACACTCAATGGACAGCCGGAGATGGGGGTGGCCCAGCTTCCCATGACTGGGCCCTTCTTTACTAATAATTCAGTTGAAATCGCGGGACCCTCCACAGGGACAATGAATAATAAGTGGGCCCAGTCCAACATTTGTGGGCCCATGAATTTCAGCGGAAAGAAACAGGTGAACCACAGCACTGCGTGATGTATTCGGACGAGGATTAGATACTGACAGGTTGAGTAGCCAGACTGGCCACTGAAGTGACGTCACTAAGTTATGTGGGACCACCATGATGTATGCGTTGTGGTCCACTATGATGTTTATATTAGATCCAACCTGTTTATAAGTTAAGACAGACATTAAAGAAATGAAAAAAGTAAATTTCAGCTTGATCGAAAAGTTTTGTGGCCCATAGAAATTTTTAATGGTAGACGGCACTCTCTCCATTGTTTTCTGTGGTGGGGTCCGTTAGAGATTTGGATCTGACTCATTCTTTGTCTCATCGCTAAAATTATATATCCAAATGGATGGACGGTGTGGATACAACACATACATCATGGTGGGTCCCACAAAACTTGGTAATGTAACTTGAGCAGCAAGGCTTGCTACTCAAGCTGTCAGTAGCTAATCCGCGCGCGGTATATTCATAGACTTGAGTTCCACATCTAGGTTATAGGGGTGCACATTGAACCAGTAGAACTGTGAAACTGGACCAGAACCGACCAAACGGTCCAATTTGGTCAGGTTCTAGAGTGCACCAGTTCCAGTTCCAAAAATCAAACAACCATTTAGTTCAGTTTAGTTCCGGTTTAAGGGTATGTTGAATCGAATTAAACTTGGAACCGAACTCGGAACTGAATATAAATTTAAAACAAATAAAAAACCAAAACCCTAAGTCCCTAACCAGACCCGACCCTGCTACATGTGGTTGCCTTCTCTCAGTCTCTTTATCACTGATCCTCTCTATCTCTCTCGCTGCTCCTCTCTCTCTCACCGCCGCCGGTCTTCTCTCTCTCTCTCGTGGAACTGATCTGGAACTGAATTGGTTTTCATGGTCCGGTTCCGGCTAGGTTCTAGGGTGCTAATGGTCTAGTTCCTGTTCCGAAAATCCTAGAACCGTAAGGAACGGTTCAGTTCGGGTTTTACCATAGAACTAGACCGAATCGACCCATGTGCACCCCTACCAGGTTATACCATTTTTTCTTTCTTTTCTGCTTATAATAAACTGAGAACTAAACACCTATAGCTGCCTGTATGACTTTCGTGAGCCAACGGTTTGTGTAAGATATGTGGAGTAATGCTCACGGAAACTCATACCAAAATTCTAGTGGGGCATAGCGAAGCGAGAGACAAATCAAGGGAAGGAATTCTCTTTCACTTAACCATGACCCACCAAATTTCTAAATCAAGCTAACTTTTGGGCCTGGAGGATTTCATGAGGTGATTCATCTAGTTAACGGTTCAGATTTTGTGCTCAGTGCTCACATCATGTATCAAAAAGTGAGTGCTGGTGAGAACCAGTTCCAGGTGAGCACTTCACAAGATGTGTACCATTAGATTACCAATCTCAAAAAACGGTCTGATCCACTCCTTAGGTGGGCCACAATTGGAACAAACAAGTAACCTTTTGGCTAACTCAACAATTTGAATTAACTGATGCTCTAACCAAACAAACATGATCGGCCCACCCAATGAGCAGAGACTGACTTTAAGACTTCTGAGACCAGTGATCTAAACACAATGGGCCCACCATTTGCATGGTTCTGATGTGACATCAGCGGGTTTGGCAAAAACAGGCCTGCATAGCAAGCTGCACTTACAGCCGCACTCATTCTTCCTTCTTCTTTCCGAATAGAATAAGGTAATTGTTTTAGGAAAACTCTGATATTCGGGAAGAGTATGAATCCCTTTTCTTCCCCTCCAAAAGATTTGTGTTTCCCAACAAAATAAGGTTCTCTTTTGGAAAACTTTGATATTCGGGCAGAGCATGGATCATACACAGCCATTGTATCAAGTAACTCGCCCACAATGTTTACCATGCAAAAACAGTTGTTTGTCAAGGTTGTACCGTTGTTGTAGGTGAAGGGAGCGTGCGGCCCACCTTGATGACGTGTTGTATATCTACTTCATCCATTCATTTCTCCAGCCCATATTTTAGGATGTGGCCCCAAAAATTATGCAGATCCAGATCTGAGGTGTACCGTACCAAATGAAACAGTGGTGTTTGAGCGCCTCACCTTACAAAATTCCAAAGGGCCCCACATACGGTTTTCATAATTTTTATTTTGCCATCCAACCTGTTTATAATTTCAAGGACCTGGATGAAGGGCGAATACAAAGTTTTTAATGGTCATTCGTCACTGTTTCTAGTGGTGTGGTCCTCCAGGTATTTGGATCCTCTTTTAAGGTTTAGGATCAGGTATCATTTTAACAGATGGACAGCATGGATATACAAACAAATACCACAATTTGGGTCACACAGGGTTATGATGTAGAATGTGTCACAGATACGGTCCTCGCATGGTTGAGCGAAAAATAGGTGAACCGTAAATTGACCATAACTTTTTATCCAAGTATCGTTACAGGGCACACAACCTATCAATCTTTAATAAAATGGGCCATCCGAGGTGAACCGACCCACAAAGTGGGTCGTATCTATCTGTTTCATCAGAAAACACGTACTTTCAGCTCAAAAACGATTTTTTTAGAAAAAATTACTATTTTTAGTAATTCTAAATTTTTTAATATTTTTCTATTTTTAGAGTTTTATATTTTCTTACTTTTTTTTAAAATAACTTTATTCTAATAGTCTTCTAGCAAAAGTTTATTTAAAGTTTTTATTTTTAGAAATTAGGCTTTAGAAGAGTTTTTTTAGAATTAAGATTTTTATTAGAGCTAAAATTTTGCTATTTTTGGTAATTACGAATTTTTGTTTATTTTTTTCTTTATTAATGATGTAAGGAAACACATTTATCAATCAATTTCAAATTTTATATAATTTATTTTCTATTTTCTTGTTCTTTTACTCATGGATTCAAGAAGTCGATATGAGGAGTCCTGAGAAGTTCTATGGATTCGGACGCCAACTACAGTAATACACGGGTAACAGCTAAGCAGCCCCCGTATGCATTAAGTCTTGAAAGATCTTGCAAATCCAATTAACCTTACAAATAATCCTTTTAACCAAGGTGGGAGGAAATAATGCCATGGTGGAGAGGAGCCATTCATAGAAATAATCATAATAGATGTGCGACAGGTACAAAGTACATAAGAAAACTCTTAATAGCGTTGTGTTAGAAGATAACTTGTCCTATAATGACAGGAATGAAGAGTCATGGACTTGGAAGAATCCTACAATGGATGAGAACTTCATGGTCTCCTTGTTACAAGTGCTCAGTCCAACGTGTGACCCTCTACAGCCAACACAATGGCAGATCAAATTACGCATTCTAAGTCTATCAATTTCTCTATACCATAACGTTAAAGGACAAGCTCCACCTCAAACACGCGAGTCCTGTAAATAGATCTGTCTGTATGCATGGATCATCTTTATTAGCAATTAAGCATTGTTTTGATTGGATAATTAGAGACGTCTTCAATAATAACCCACGGCTAAGTGGTAGACACAGTGTGCAAGGTCATGGGATCAAAAGCCAATGTTACCTTTCAAAAATAGATGCAAATTTACACATACAAGTCGATATACTCATAAATATCAAACTATGTTTCTGATATTAAGAGATTGTTGCGACAACCCTTTGAAATAAAATAACTACATTATCTAATATTGACATCGCCAGTGATAAAACGTCCAATTTTAGGAAAATAGAACAATAGAAAAGCCATTAAAAAAAAAAACCCATGTTATAACAGTCCCTCCAAAACTGGCCATTGAATCTTTGGTGTTTCTTCAAATGGAGATTGCTCATGAATTTCCTTTTCACAATGCGGTTGTTCAATGACAACGATAAGATGGTTAGAAGCGAACATTGAGAAGATTATCCCAGTGGGTGAGTCAATCCAAACGGAGTAAACTCCGTCCGAGTCGAGTTCAAGTCACACAGTGACTCAACTCAACTCGACCGGAAATCCAACTCAGTACTAACTCGACTCGAACCAAAACCCGACATGTCCTGCCTGGTTGCTTTTAGAACATTTTTAGCCACAACGGCTTGTTTTGTTTTCCAATTAGAGTGGTCGATTGGAAATCGGATTGCATACTGAGTTAGGTATGCTCTTATCATACTGAGTAAACTCAGTTGGGCCCACCTTGAATGTATGTGCCTATTAGAGTGGTAAATTGGAAATCGGATTGCATACTGAGTTAGGTAGGCTCTTATCGTACTGAGTAAACTCAGTTGGTCGCACCTTGAATGTATGTGGTATAACGTCCATCCGTTTTTCCATCTAATTTAAGGGGCCCAAAATTGAAGCATATCCAAAGATCAAGTGGATCATACCACTGGAAACAGTAAGGATAATGATTTCCACCATTGAAACCTTTCTAGGCCCGACAGTGATGTTTATTTGTCATCCAACCTGTTCATAAGATCATTTAGAAATAGATGAAGGGAAAACACAAATATAAGCTTGATCCAAAACTTCAGTTACCCCCAAGAATTTTTCATCGGTAGATGTTCAATTCAACTGTTTCCTGTGGTCTGGTCCATTTCAACATTGAATATGCTTCATTTTTGGCCTCAAGCCCTAAAATTATCTGTTAAAATGGACAATTCAACTGTTTCCTGTGGTCTGGTCCATTTCAACATTGAATATGCTTCATTTTTGGACTCAAGCCCTAAAATTATCTGTTAAAATGGATGGACGGAGCAGATAAAGTACAAAAATTATGGCGGAACTCATAGAGTTTACTCAGTAAACTACGTAAACTAAGTGTAGTGAGTTACCATGCAATCCGCTTCTGGTAAATGGGCCTTAATGAGTGATGATTATTTGATCTTATAATTGAGTGGTGATATCCCTTTCAATGATTTTGCTACATTTTTTGTTTCACCCACAAATAACTGAAAAAATGGTAATTTTATAATGTCAAAATGTAATTATTACAATTTAACTTACCTACTTTAAAAGTAGGTTTGACTGTGGATTTACGAGCCATAGTTCCTCTTTTAAAAAACACCACAATGATAATGATGGCTCATTCACTTTGCATTTCATAGTAAATTGAAAAACAAACAGGCCTGAAGTGTGTAATGAGCTTTCTATTAAGATCTCCCAGAGTCTCACTCAAAAAATATAAAATCTTTCTTTTTTGGAAAGGTATGTTTTACTGAAAAAGTTGCACCATTTTCATAATGTTTCCCTGATACTTTCCGCAGCCGGGTATCTAAAATATTATTGACAATATCAATATATGGGAAATGTTCCCATATACCAAGACATTGATAACAATAGTTCATGGAATTACCGATACTTTGAACACAACACTTTAACAAAATGATTAAGAAATGTGAGAACGAAACTTTGGAGACATATATATTTCTGTAAACCTAGAAATAACACTCAGCTATTCCAATTCCACAAATGGAATTAAGGAATGTGATCCACGACATGTAGGGACTAAAAATTTGCAACAGCTGCATGTGTACCTTATTTTAAACAGTCCAGATAGTAGACCCACTATTTATGGTTTACTGAAGTATAAATATACTCAAGTCCAGTCAGGATGGATTAAGTTGATTACAAATGGATGATGAACATGCCCAAAAAGGCCAGAAAATAATAATAATAATCAAATCGAATTATTCGAATTCAGCAAAAAGATTTTCATATGTAAGATGAATCTGACTCTAAAATGGGTTCCATGCATAAATCCTTGTACAGATGATGTGTTTATGTATCATCGATCAAAATCTGCCTGAGTATAAGATAACTCATAAACAAACTCCATGGATCAAAGCATCAACTGATACTCATGTTTGAGTAGGTACAGGATGAGTCAGAAGACCTACGGATAAAAATGATACGAAACGGGGCAAACCGTACCAGTCTTGCTCTCCAGGCAAAGAAACTGCTATTTAGAACCAAGCTAAAAGGAGGTTTGGTATTCATTAAAAACCACATACGAACCAACATTTCTGAACTTTCTTTCCATTTCAGTTCTCTTTGGGCATGCAAGCCAACGTTTCAGACCCAAAACCCAGATAGCAAAGTACAACTCCTTAATACTAGATCCTGGTATCATAGCACAGTCAACACCATTGATTATATATCCATCCCTATAACCACTAGATCACAAAGAATAAGCATCCCAGAATATAACCTGAGGGCTAGACTACTATCTGCATTTCCAACCATTTCTTGACAGCGTGTTTGGATGGTGGACTTTCCATAAAACTCACATCATTAGTCATACAATCGAAGCTGTCAAATCATAGAAATCCATCTTGGATGGACAGAGGTGCATTGACAGGGCAGAGTTGCGTGGCACCCAACGTGATGTGTTATATCCACACAGTCTATTCATTTTGCGAGATCATTGTTTGGAAAAAGAAAAAATTAAACCGCATCCAAAAAAGAAATTGACCACACCACAGCAGTCGGGATTGAACACCTGCCACTAAAAACTTCCTGCTGCCCACAGAAGTGTTGGATGAAGCTGATATTTGGGGTCATACCCTAAAATGATATTGAAAAATGGATGAACGGTGTGGATATAACACATATTAGGCAAGTAATATCCACATGTATCTAATCACCTCAGTACATTAGATAACTATCAAAAAATTAAAGCTATGAGAGAGGTATTGGTATTACATTCGGCTTTACTTCATACTGTGGTAGTGATAATCGTTACCTATTTACAGTGGACCACGCTTTACTTCGTACTGTGGTAGTGATAATCATTACCTATTTACAGTGGACCACACCACATTACGGTGGAACTCCAACCAAACAAGCCCTGAATGTTGGTTACTCATCCACCATACACAGCAAACGTGTACAAGTCAATGCAGACTGTCCAATTCATGGGACCCATAAATGACAATGGAGCATGTCCTGACTCATGACCGTTCAAAGGACAAGTGAAGAGCAATACTGAATGGCCCATATTTAACAACCAAATATCAAATGGTTCAGATTAATCAACCATTTCAATTTTTGAGATATACTCCATCAGAATTTGGGGGACCAGGCAGGACAGATTGACTTACATGCACACCATATACATGGTGGGGAAGCCACAGCCATTTAAGAAGTGGAGAACTGGTTTAGCAGCCTAGCCCGTTTTAAAAAAGAAAAGAAAGATTACCAACAGATACTAACTAAACAAATCAGTTCCCACTCCCAGACTGATTCACTACTACTAAAGCAGAAGAGTAAACAATCCATACCAAATCTAGCCAAAATTTCTATCTGAGATCAAGTCTAAGGGAATTTAAGTAGGCACTGAATCTAGATACTAGAAGTCTACAAAGTAAGCTAAAATAAAAGGAAATCTAACATCTCTAATAACTAGCAAATACAGCAAACACAGAATAGAAATAATCTAGTTCAGTTGGGTAGACAGTACAAGGAATGAAAAGAAATCTGATCGAGATCAGAAAACCTACCAGAACTCCCTGAACTCCCCTTTCAATAGACTCGTCTAGCATACACGGACCGCATGTCTATAGATAGATAGATAGAGAGAGAGAGAGAGAGAGAGATGTAAGATCCCACGGAGCTAGAAAAACCCATCGGCCGTCACCTAGAAGAAAGCTTAACCACTTTATCCTGCAACAGACTTGCCTCCTTTCTCTCTCTACCTTGCATACGGATGGTATCGGCCACCCCCACTATAGCCTCCCCTATTTCCAAACAACCCACCTCCACCATAGCCGGCACCTGGGCCAGACTCATAACTACCTCCATATCCCCCATAGCCTTCGCCGCCTCGGCTATAGCCGCCTAAACCCCCTCCTCCGCTATAACTACTGCCAAATCCTCCACCATATGATCCAAGGCGACTGGAGTAGCCTAGGGAAGATTCTCCTCTGTAACCCCCCAAGCCGCTTCCACCAAAACCTCCATATCCACCGCCAAAACCTCCATCATCATACCCGCCATAACCTCCGAGCCTAGCACTGAGACCTCCTGGTGTCCTATAGGAAGCAGGGCCAAAGCCGCCGCTGCCACCCCCAAAACCACCAAATGAGTCGCCAAATCCACCAAGACCATCACTGAAAGGACGTGCCCTATAGTCGCTACCAAAGGACGATGGAGGTGGGTTTGAGGGTTTCTTTGGTTCAGCCTTCTTGATCTCCACCTACAACAAAGCAAGAACATTAACCTACATCCTACCATCTGTAAGCTATTATGAGAGACTCGGCTTTGTAATACCTGCAGATCTGCAATAACCTTTTACCTAAAATAAGGACTCATGAAGTGCAATTGACAAATAAGATAGTATGCAGAAACCATTGAAAAATATCATTAATAATAAAAACCACGTGTGTTATTGTCAAAACCCAAACCACTAGATATACTGGCTGTTTGGGCAAAGGCTGCAATGAACTCACCTGAGTACCAGCAAGGTCAAGCATATTGCCCTTGGTTAACATTTCATCTACAACTTCTTCACTGTCAAAGATTATAAAACCAAAGCCTCGGGAACGACTGGTCGCATGGTCGCGAATTATCTGGTGATCCACCACTTTCCCATACTTGGAGAAGAAATTCTTGAACTCATCTAATCATTTCAATGTTCAAATGAAGATATGAAGAAATAGAACAAACTATCAGATCCCAAATCATGCAAAAAGTTGAACTCACAGATCAAACTTATGAAGTGCATTGAATACCTTCCGTGACCGTAGAAGGAATCCCGCCAACAAAGATCTTCTTTGTTTTGAAATCCTTCGATTGTACAGACCCTTTCGGGATAGTCCTTTTGATTTCAACCTGTCAGCCCCAAAAACATTCAAAAGGTAAGTAATTGGAATTTTGTAAAGTTTGGCAGGGGCTATAAATAGGAAGTAAACCTTCCTCAAAAAGTTCCTCAGCATCTTTCACATTAAAAATAAGAGGAATAAGCAACATGACTAATGATTTTCAAAAGGTGCTGCATTATCACCCGAGGTTCCCAAAAAACTTGATAGAAACTTATAGTAGAAAAGAAAGCTATTACCACATACTTACTTGTTTACCATTGATAACATGGGTTTCCTCGATCACTTTGTCAACAACAGAGGGATCTGCATAAGTTATGAACCCAAACCCTCTTGGCTGCCCCGTATAACGATCTTTCATTATCACGGAATCCGTTATTTCTCCATATTTGCCAAAATGCTTTGTGAATGTAGCTGATTTCATGACAATACAAAAATGGAAAAAACCAATCAGAACTTGAAAAACTACCCAAAAAAAAAAAAAAACAGAGGTATTATTGTTGATATCACCATCATCAGGATCATAGCCTTCTCCACTATTTGGGGTCAGCTTGATCGTGAAGATTGAGCAGACTGAAGTACTATAATTGGAACATTGACACCCCCCCACCCCCCAACGGATGGACTGGTGAATTGCAACAGCCGAAACATGTTACTAAGTCGCTGTGATGTGCTCTGTGTGTGTGTGTGGGTGTGTGTGTGTGTGTGTTCAATATTGTATCATCCAAGAATAATAACTAAAACAAGTAATCCCAAATACTTGAAATATAGAGCATCCAACACTCAAATATCATAGCAACTGCCAAGCACGCCGCCTAACCAACACATGGATGGGGCTCATTGAATAGCTGCTGCTTTGGCCAGCCCATGATACATAAACAAAACAAATTTTGACGATCTTAGACATCCATTCAATGGGTCTTCCTATTGATGGCAGATGAGCATTTTGGTTTTCCAACCATCCGTTTCAAGGACATTGGTTGGATTGGCTGGATGAGGTAGGCCCACATCCACAGCAAACTGTTGCAAAGTTTGGGGCCTATACGTCAGAGATCACATTTGCCATTTGTAGAAAATAGGAGGGTTGATGTGGAAAATATGAAAGATTTTGATAGTATTTGCATATTCCTTTTTGCTATTTTAGGCCAAATCTTTATCGATGAGATTTATATTATCTTAAATAAATTATAAATTGATTTAAAATTATTTAAGGTTGATTTCAAATCAATCTAATAATTGCAGGATTTTCATTAAAGATTCATAGCAATTGTCATTAGGGTCTGTAAAAGAGAGGTTGGTGTGAGTTTTTTCAAGTATTGTAAGAGAAGTTAGAATATCAATAAAGTTATTCTCCCACATTACTCTAATATTCCTTCTGATTGTATACTAATTCAGTTTTTTTGCGATTCAATAGTTGAGATCTAATTGATTTGATAACCAGGTTGCGCCTTTTTGGTGATAGAGCAGGTCATCTTTGGATATTTTCAACTCTACATGATGTCCTAATGGCTTCGAAGGGGATGACACACGAAAGGTTTGCCCAAGTAAACTAATTGATCCTCACACTCGTAGAACGAGTCGATCAACTCACGCATACATTAAGCAATTCCACCAAGTGGAACAGCTCCAGCCTCTAGCGTTAAGGGAATCAGGGGACCAAGGTTAGGGCATATGATCATGTAGGTCTCCACTATGGTACAAACAAACAATGAGGCCCCAGCTTGTGAAAACATTAATAACCAGGGTGACACACGATATAACGAACATTCATATTAGGATGGGACACGTGTTGGGGAAAATGTAGCTGATGTGTGTGGTGATAGGGGCGAGTAACTGATTATCCATTTAACTAATCTATCGACACCTTGAAGGGGACCAAAGAAATTCAACTTCAGTCACCCTGATCAGATTGACCCTAGAGGGTTTGCTTTTAGCCAGTAACAACCTATCCCTAATCAAATCCCAAGTAAGTGCATCCCCAACAATGGGGAGGACATTGCACACTGAATTATGCCACTTTCATTTTCTCACCAGCATGTGCTCTTAAAATGACACCTCATTGAAAAATCATTTATTCCCTCCCTTCCAAACCTCCCAAGAAAGCACGAATGAAGGATCCGCCCCAGCAACTCATGTCTCTCCTCAAATGGCCAAACCCAATTCCAAAAAGCAAAAAATTAAAGAGGTCACCAAGTTTCTCATTATGCGGCTCAACTAACCCGAACAAAATTAAAAAACAGCCCCCGATTCCCAAAGAGAATTCACCACCCTACAACGTAGGAATAAATGATGAATCGAGTGAAGAGAAAAAGCCACATCGACTTAAGATGATCGAGAGTCTTACCTACTGCGCTCTCTGGGGAGAAAGAGAAGCAGAAACATGCCATATCCCCTAAATAAATGACTTGAAACAGGACTTCAATGAGGAGATACTAATGGCATCCCTTCTCCATATCCAAAAATTGATCCCCTATCCAAATAGGACTCAACTTACACGCATCTGTGTGCTAGATAAGTAGAATTAATTTCTTTGAGTAGTCCACCAGACCACCAAAAAGAATCAATTTACATGCATTCATATGTCTTCTATACGTCATTAATTAAGAGGTGGAGTAAGTGAGCAGTTATTGAATTACAAGAGGAAAAAAATCGTAAAAAGAGAAATAAAAATAAGATGGAGCAAAAGAGAGAGTGGCAATGTTAGCATCCCATGTCAACAAAGGACTCTAGTTTTCTTTTATTATACTATTCATCTTAATATTTTTGACCGGTCACTTCTCTTATCTCGCATGCCACAGTGGGCGGCATCTAAAACACTGTTTGTTGAGAACTTTTTAGACAAAAATACCAGAGCTTTCAATGTAAGGAGAGAATGAAAAGTGTAATAAGTTCATAGAAATGCATGTGTGAGGGATTTGACAGGGATTTAACACTAGGAATACCTTGAACATGAATTAACCCAAAAGGTCAAGATGGTCCATTGAATGCAGGGCTAAATGTAAGATGAATATTGACTGCCAGTCATAACTTCAGCTATAGCTTCACATTTTCTTAACAATGGGCTTGATCAATGGACCAACCCAATTTTAATGCCTAGGAATTTTAATGATGTAACCCACCTAATGAACGGTTGAGATCTCCCACGTGTCCACTACACGTTTACACTTGACATCTCATGCAATCCTCTAGCAATTCACCATAGCACTTGCACTTTTCTCCCCATCACAATCACCACCCCAAACACAGGTCCCTAGATGACCCATTGTCCTGCAAGAGCTTTCAACATGGGATACTGATCTGGCAGCCTTCTCCTTTGCTATCTCCTCCTATTTTTTCTCTTTTCATGCTTCTTTTTGTAATTCAATAACTACCTACTTTCCCTCCCTCTTAGTTAAAGATATTTGGAAATCATCTAGGTTGCATGTAAAATAATTTTTTCCATTGACCCAGTCAACTACTAAAAGAAATTAGAAAGCAAAAAAATCAACATCAAACCATCATAATTTTGTACTAAGACACATACATGGAAGGGCAACCCTCGTTTCTTACTAATTCATCAAAAAAAAAGTTACTAGTAGGGTAGCAAGAACATAGAACATTGGTCCACTCTTCCTACCCAGTAAATTTTCTCATCTCTCATGGCATGCTCATCATGTGCATCAAATTTGTGTTTTGTGCATACTTTTTTCCACAGATATACTAGAGCAAATCATGCAAGCAGAGGTGTAAGAGGCAACATTTCTCCACATGAGGGATTGAATAATGCACGAATCCTGAATATGGGCTGCCCAAAGGTCAAGTCAATCCATTCATCGGAGGACCACACATACATGATGAACAAAGATTATCAGCTATAATTTTTCTAACCATCTGCTTGCTTATTCAATAGTGGCTCAATTGATCAGCAGATCAGCACACTTGATGCCTCGTCCAAATCTCCCACGTGTGCCACACGTGTGCTCGTGACATGAGTCGCCTATTGATTTTAAAAATAAAAAAATCAAAATCAAAAAAACAAATGAGTCGCCTATTGATGTCTCCATGAACAAATCAACATATCATTTGCACTTCAGTCTTGCCATGCTAAACCTAGGTTTTCCTCCAATGTCATGCCATGCCATCGCTTCCTAAATTGGTCGCTT